>NC_081418.1:88009003-88310878 GCF_949786415.1 Peromyscus eremicus | reverse complement strand
CTCTAATAGATGTCTAAGTCAAGCTAGTTAAAGCAGAAAAATGGGAATGCATTAGTTCACATACCTGAGGAAATAGGCAGTCCTGTTGGCATTTAAAACTCTGAAATGTCTGTTTCTATTCTCTGCTCTTCATTTAGTTTACCAGTTCATTTGAGCTTTGTTCTTTTTTATGTTTATTTTCCTGTTTCTAGAAAGCATACCTTGGCTACAGAGAAACACAGGACTATACTATCTAATATTCATAACAAAGAAGAAGGAAAATGTATGCCAGGTGTTTGTAGAGAATGCATATATTTCTTGATCCATCAGCACAAAGGCAAGAACAAGACTATATCCTATAATAGTTAGCAATTAATGGACTGTATTCCCAATTCTACAGGTAAAATACTGAAGCTGCAGTCTTCTTAAGCCGACAACGACACAGAGAAGATTCATTCCCCATGGCAACAGGTATCATATTTTCAGCAGATCCAAGAATAAATGAGCAGAAAAATGCATTCAAGTAGCAGAGATGTCCAGCTCTACAGATTTTCTCATTTCCTTTGATATCCACTTAGATGGGAACTCTTCAAGCACAATAGCCTCTTTCAGTAGAGTGTCTCCCCTTTTGTTATTGGCAAAATAAACATATATTCAAGGTTGCAGGTATCTTGAAATTTTTTCTCCAAAGAAAAATAATAAAAGGCATAGAACTTCTCATGTTCTGAAGCATTTTCTCTTTAGATTCTGTCATAATCTACATCTCTGTTAAATAAGCAAAGACAGTAGAATTAGGATTTTCTTTTTTTGGGGGGGGAGAGTAAAGTGTTTATTTCACACACAGTTTCGTATAGCAGTTCATTAGCAAAGGCTGTGAGAGCAGGAACCAGATGCAGGAGTTGATGCAGAGGTCATGGAGGGGTGCTGCTTACTGGCTTGCTCCCTCTGGTTTGCTCAGCTTGTTTTCTTATAGTACCCAGGACGACCAGCCCAGGCATAGCACCACCCACAGTGGGCTGGGCCTTCTTACATCAATCACTAGTTAAGAAAATGCCCTACAGGCTTTCCTGCAGCCAGATATTAATTGAGGTTTCCTCCTCTCAGATGTCTTTAGCTTGTGTCAAGTTAACATGAAACTAGCCAGGACACGCATGCACCATCATTCCCAGCTAAATTCTTCACTTTCAATAATAGGACATAAAAATAAATGAGGAAACTAAAGTTAAAGGTTCATAGGCAGTTAGATTAAACACACATTCATTAAACACAGCAACCAACAAGAGTTGGATACACATTCATTTTCAAATGTTCATATTCATTTCAAACCATATAGTGTAAAACAAGTTTGATAAAGTTTAATGGTATTAACATCATATAAAATATGGCAGCTAAACACAGTGGAGTAAAATTATAAACCATTTCAAGAAGTAAATTTGAAAAATTAGCATATATATAGAGATTAGACAGCACATTGTCCTATAAACAGAGTAAAATTCACAAGATAATTTAGAAAATACTTTGAGATACAATGAAAATTAAAGTATAAGGCATAAAAATTTGTTTGATGCTGCTAAAACAATAATGAGGTGAGAATTTAGTTTTAAATTCATACTAAAAACTATCTCAAATCAATATTTGGATTTACCATATGGACAAGGTAAAACAACAAAAATTACATGTAAAGTCAACCGAAGTCGGAAAATATTCAAGATTAACGAAGTAAAACAGGACATTAAAAAGCAAAACAGAGAGAAGAATCCAATTGCTACCATAAGGATCGAAGAAGCTTCTGCCAAGATTACAGATAGGAGGAGGATAATAAATAAATGTCATGGACAGCTCCATACTGATGAAGTAGATACTATACATGAAGTGAGTAGACCTCTGCATAGGCAAGAATTACTGAACTGTGTTATAAAGAAATGAGAAAGCTAGAAGGAGTTGTAGTTAAAGATAGAATTAGTCAATTCAAAATTCCTAAAGAGGAAAGCATAAATCCGAAGGCTTCACTTCATTGTATCAAAATTTAAAGAATTACTATCTACTTCTAATAATCTCTTACAAAAAAGACAATATGTGAGAATATTATAATCCTAATATTTCTTAATGTTATCAAAATGCTAGAGAAGGAAAAAAAACTCTGTAGACCAGTATCATTAATGAATATAGACATGAAAACCCAAAAAAGATCATCTCAATTAACCACAGCATAACAGACACTCCAGCTCCAAAGAGATTCATCTCAATGATTCAAGCTTAGTTCAAAATCTGGATATCAGTGAATAGAATAGAACAGAATAATAGAGTAAGGTAATCTCTTCTCATTTTTCAATAAATTCACAAAAAATTCCTTGAAAAAAATCTATAGTTCTTTCACAATAAAATGCCAAATAAACTAATAAAAGGTAAGGCCTTCCTCAGCATCATAGAGTGCTCTCTCTGAGAACCCCCAAGTTGATATCAAATATGGTGGGGAAAAGATGAATGCTTTTCTCTAGTTGTAAGAGCAAGAGAAAGACCTCCACCCCTAATACTTACACTATTGTAGAGATTCTAACCTGGGGAATCAGGGGCCAAACATCCAAACATAAGGCTTTCCAACTGCAAAATAGTAAGTAAAGCCATAGAGAAATGTCACACTATTATACATAGACATGTGTAAAGAAATACTATATATAAAGTGAGCTATTCCAACAAAGTTGTAGGATAAAGATCATGTTAAAAGAATATGTCATATTTTTATGTATTAACAATGATTTCATCCAGAAATGGAATTAAAGCAACAATTAATTATGTTTTAACTGTATAAATACACTTAGGACTAAATTTTAAAAGTAAGTATAAAGTGGGGGCCATTGCCATGGCTCAGTGGGTAAAGGTGCGTGCCACCAAGCCTGACCTCTCAAGCCTGCTCCTGGGAACAACAGGGAGAAGGATAAAACACACTTAAGCAAGTTGTCTTTTGACCTCCACCACTACCTTTAATAAATTAAAATATAATTAATACATTAAAAAAGCTTATGAATTAACGAGCACAGGATACCGTTGGAGAAAAAAATAAAGAAAATCTAAATAAATAAAATGACATTGCTAAGTAAATAAAATGAGATGCAAAGATTGGAAAATTTAGTATTAAGATACTTCCCTAATTGAATCACAGTTGTCAAAATCCTACTAGAGTTCTTCAAAAACTGGCAGGTTGATCTTAAACAATCATATAGAGAACTAAGGAGCAAAAGTGTTTAAACGAATTTGGAAAATAGAATTGGGAAAACAAATGCAGACGATTCAAATTTTCATTGTCAAAATTGGTTTCAAAACAATAGTTGGTCTCTATCAACTTATAGACAGCAATGTGATAGAATGGAGAGTCCAGAAAAGCTGTATGTCCCATAAGTTGATTTCTGATAAGGGTGCTAAAAGATAATGAGGAAAAGACAGCCTCCTCTTACCAAATAGTGCTTCACATCGGTAGAGCCATCCACATGACAAAAGCGGAACTGGACCCCTTTCCTCATACTGCTGTGGGATGTTATCTATGCTCTGAATGTGTTACTCTGATTGGTTAATAAATAAAGTGCTGATTGGCCCGTAGCCAGGCAGCAAGTATAGGTGGGACAAAGAGAGAGGAGAATTCTGGGAGGAGGAAGGCTGAGACAGAGAGATACTGCCAGCCGCCACCATGAGAAGCAAGATGTAAGGTACCTGTAAGCCATGAGCCATGTGGCAACTTATAGATTAATAGATATGGGTTAGTTTAAGATACAAGGACTAGATAACAAGAATCCTGCTGCAGCCAAACAGTTTATAAGTAATATGTTTCTGTGTGTTTACTCGGTTGGGTTAAGCGGCGGCAGGACTGGAGGGTGAGAGAGATTGTCCTGACCGTGGGCCAGGCTGGACCAGGAAAACTCTAGCTACATCATACCATATCCAATGTACTATAAAAGATACCACTTAATGCATATACAAGAATTCCTGTACCAGGAGTTTAGTTCACCAAAAAAAAAGCAGTGAGAGGCACAGCATGATTAGGTCTTGAAAACTCTGACCTCATGAATGGACAAAGGTTATTTTTCAAGAGAAGTTAGTTACTGAGAGGATGGCTTCATTATAAAAATGTGTTTGGACCTTCTTGATCACTTGTGCCCCATCACCCTTCTACCATGAGATGATGCAACAGCAAATACCTGTTTGCTCACCAGATGACAGAAAGAATTAGGATTTTCATAACCAGAAAAGACCCTTGAGACCCTTTATCTCTCAAAATACTCAATGAATTCTGAGTTTGTAATGGGAAGCCAACTTTTTTAAAGGTTTGTATATTTATATTTTAGAAGATTAATCAGATATATGTAATACGATAATCCAATATGTCTTTTGTGTGTTTTAATTTTAGAAGAGTATGTCTCCGCACAGCACCATTATCTTCGATAAGAAAGGAATTTCAAAGACAAATATTGTTGGGCAATAGAGCTGATAGAGCAAAGGCATCACAGGGGACTTGTCCTAATTTGCTATCCATTGTGGTTTAAAGAAGTTCAAAATCAACTTCAAAAGGAAGGAGTTTTTTTTCAACTTACAAGTTACAGTCTCTTGAGGGAATTGAAAGCAGGAACTCAAAACAAGATAGTAACTGAAACAAATGCTAAGGAGGAGTGCTGCTTACTGGCTTGCTTCTCATAGCTTACTCAGCCTGCTTTCTTTTTTTTTTTTTTTTTTTTTTTTGGTTCTTTCGAGACAGGGTTTCTCTGTGTAGCTTTGCACCTTTCCTGGAACTCACTTGCTAGTCCAGGCTGGCCTCGAACTCACAGAGATCCGCCTGGCTCTGCCTCCCAAGTGCTGGGATTAAAGGTGTGCGCCACCACCGCCCGGCTCAGCCTGCTTTCTTATACAGTCTAAGACCACCTGCCCATAGGTATCACTGTCATAGCTGTCCAGATCTTTCCACATCAATCATTAGTCAAGAAAATTCCCTACAGACTTCTCTAAGAGCCAATGTGATGGATGTAATTCCTCATGTAAGGTAACTTCTTTCAACATAATTCTAACTTTCATCAAGTCGATAAAACTAAGCAGTTCAGGACCAACTTTATTCTCCTAGAGCAGGAATTATTTCCAGATTCATAAAATAGGCTCAGAGCACAGCTTCTAAAATGTCTGTGTGCTCAGAAGCCCATGCATAGCACATGACATTGAAGTCTCTTTCTCCATTAACAGCCATTGACAGATTCTCAATGCTTAGATTGTGAGAAAAGACACATCCAAAAAACCCAGGAGGTGAATGTAAGGATCCTGTTTTTCTGTAGCTCATTTGTAGGACTCCTGGAAAAGTTGGATGCAGCGATAATTCCCATGCTTCTGGCCTTCCTGGAAAAGCCCAGGAGGAAACCAGCTATTGGGGGTTTGAATGAAAGAGGCAGCAAATGTTTGTTATTGTCTTGTCCCCGCTGACTGTGTGAATGTTCAGTCTTCTAAAGTGACTGTTTGATGGATCTATATTTTCTGGTGTGTTTATACCTTTGTTGTAGATGTGGGAGCTGGGAACCAGAGAGAGCAGGTGAGGCAGAGAGTGATGGAGTAGGCCTGCTGTGGCATTCACATACTACACACACACACACACACACACACACACACACTCACACACACACACACACACACACACACGCATGCACACACACACACACACACACACACACACACACACACACGCATGCACGTACGCAGGCACGCACGCACGCACACACACATACTCCTTACTCTCTGGTCTTTCAGCTCCCTCCTACTGTGTGTTGTGTCTGTATCCAGTGCTAAAAGTTTATCTGTAAGCCTTCTTTGTTCTCAGCTTACTCTGTTCCCCACTCACCCACCCACCCCAATGGAATCAGTTTTACAGGGATTTAGGTGTGTTTTAGGCACGGATAATATTAAAATGTTGTTTTTTGCTGTTTACTTCAATGAAAAGCTGGCTATGGTGTTGGGTTATGGCTATCCCTCTTCTACCCCCAAGCATGCTTATTTAAAGGTTTCCCCCCAAATGTCCATGTCAGGCAGGCCACCCAGACATGTGACAGAGAAAGGAGAGCAAAACAAGACAAAGGATAGACTATTCCCAATGGGCATGATTGCTACTCATCTCATACTCTTTGGTTTTAGTTTTAACTCTCTAAAACTTCTACTAAAGTATGGATCTTATCTTGGGATCTGTTAAGACTATCATGCAGACTTTCTGCACCTCAAGGTTTATAAGTTTATTGGGTATAGTTAAAGATCTATAAAATCTTAAAAAAAAATGTTAACTTAAAACTTATACCATGAGGGCTAGTGGCTGAAAATCAATACATGGGCAATCTTAATTTACTGCAGCATACTATATGTATAACTTGGATTCAACTATTGTTTAAAAGAAATAGATGTTTTTGAATAACAATGGGTCTCCAAGATGTTTTGGATTGGTGAGTTTTTGTGTGGTGATTCTATTCTGAGAATAAGAATAACAGATGAGTGTGGTGATATTATGTTCCTCAAAATATTGTGCACCCTAATAAACTTATGTGGGGTCAGAGAACAGAACAGCCACTAGATAAAGAGGCCAGAAAATGGTTGCACACACATCTTTAATCCTATCATTTGGGAGGCAGAGATCCATCTGGATCTCTATGCATTTAAAGCCACACTGGAAACAGCCAGGCATGGTGATTCACACCTTTAATCCCAGGAAGTGAGACTTTAATCACAGGAAGTGATGGCAGAAAACAGAAAGGTATATAAGGCATGAGGACCAGGAACTAGGCTGGTTAATCTTTCAAGCTTTTGAGAAGCAGTTCAGCTGAGATTCATTTGGATGAGGACACAGAGAGGCATCCAGTCTGAGGAAACAGGACCACCTAAGGAATTGGCAAGGTGAGGAAGCTGTGGCTTGTTCTGCTTCTCTGATCTTCCAGCATAAGATTCATGCTCCAGGTGAGGGAAAAAATCATAAGAACAAAGTTTAAGTTGGGAAATAACACTGAAAAAGCTATGATGATTTCAAATGGAATAATTTTTATTCCTAAGGAAACACAAATGAGATTTTGTTTACTCTGTTCAGTAACTGTTTGCTTTTTTTAGAATATAGCTAAATAGTGGGTCTTCTGCATGTAAGCTTTATCTCAGAACAATGTCATGGGTTAAACGGGAATGTTTGTCTTTGAATGTTCTCCAAAGTCATTGAGTCTGCAACTGTCAGTGGTTGATATATGCAAAGATTCTTCTAGTAATTTAGCCAATACTAATTTTTACTTTAAACAAAGGGCTATGGCCAGATACATATCTGAACTAATAGAATACACCAGCTCAAGACCCATAGGAATAGGCCTAAGAAATCCATTTAAAACAGCAAAAACATAAAATCCTGCCAGAAGCAGAACCAAGTAGGCAAGCTTCGGGAAGAAAGAAAAAGAAAATCAGCAGCTCAGGCCTCCTTTGCTTAGGGCTACTTGTCTCTGGCCAGGTTTGGATACCAATCTGACCAACACTATCATGGAATGGCATCCTTAGTTTGGTCTTCTGATTAAAAATATGACTTAAAGAATACCAAGAGAGGTTTGATGTCATTAGATGATAATTGACCAAACTTTTTGACAGTTTAAGATATCAGAGCTGTATTATTCTAGATAAAGAATAATGAGGCTTGAGAAAGAGAATGAACTAGTATGAAAGGGGATAAAAGAAAAATTAAAATATGGGGAAGGAGATGAGAAGATAAGGAATTATGGCCACACCTATAAGCACCAAAAAAATGAGATATTCTTGTCTTATAACAAGACAATGGCCTAAGCAGTTTAGCAAGAGCCAATGAAATATCTCTCCTTACCTAAGGTCTATTTTGGCTAACAGAAACTGACTCGAAAATGGGTAACTGGTTTCTTTGTCTTTGCTAAATTTGTTAACCTTTAGCTATTTTGGTAAACTGAGACATACAAGAATGTGTGATATTCTATAATGATGCATGATAAAAGGGTCAAAATTAAGAATCACAGTCTCAGTGGCTAAGACCAAAAACACTGAAGACACCTTATACTGGAGAGGATGTGGAGCTAGGGGAACTCTCCTCCACTGCTGGTGGGAATGGGAATGCAAGCTTGTACAACCACTTTGGAAATCAATATGGTGCTTTCTTAGAAAATTGGGAATCAATCTACCCCAAGATCCAGCTATACCACTCTTGGGCATATACCCAAGGAATGCTCAATCATACCACAAGGGCACTTGCTCAGCTATGTTCACATTAGCATTGTTTATAATAGCCAGAACCTGGAAATATCCTAGATGCCCTTCAACTGAAGAATGGATAAATAAAATGTGGTACATATACACAATGGAATACTACTCAGCAGAGAAAAACAATGACATCATGATGTTTGCAGGCAAATGGATGGATCTAGAAAAAAATCATCCTGAGTGAGGTAACCCAGACTCAGAAAGACAAACATGGTATGTACTCACTCATAGAAGGATACTAGATGTGGAACAAGGATGACTGGACTGCTACTCACAACACCAGGGAGGCTACCTGAAAAACAGGACCCCAAGAAAGACATGGGGATCACCCAATGACAGAGAAATGGATGAGATCTACATGAACAGCCTGGACGTGAGTGGGGGTAATAAAGGGCGAGGGTTGAGGGGAAGAGAGTTTGGGGGAGTGGGAGATCCCAGCTGAATCAGGAACAGAGAGGGAGAACAAGGAATAGGAGACCATGGTAAATGAAGACCACATGAGAATAGGAAGAAACAAAGTGCTAGAGAGGCCCACAGAAATCCACAAAGATGCCCCCACAATAGACTACTGGCAATGGTTGAGAGACAGCCCGTATTGACCTACTCTCATGATAGGATGGCCAAACACCCTAATTGTCTTGCTAGAAACCCCATCCAATGACTGAGGGAATTGGATGCAGAGATCCACGGTCAGGCCCTGGGTGGAGCTCCAGGAATCCAATTAGCAAGAAAGAAGAAGGTTTATATGAGCAAGAATTGTTGAGACCAAGGTTGGATAAAGCACAAGGACAAATAGCCAAAGGAATAGAAACACATGAACTATGAACCAATAGCTGAGGGGTCCCCAACTGGATCAGGCCCTCTGAATTGGTGAGACAGTTGATTGGCTTGATCTGTTTGGGAGGCATCCAGACAGTGGGACCGGGACCTGTCCTTAGTGCATGAGCTGGCTGTTTGAAACCTGGGGCTTATACAGGGCTGCTTGGCTCAGGCTGGGAGGAGGTGACTGGACCTGCCTGGACTGAGTCTACAAGGTTGATCTCAGTCCTAGGGGGAGTCTTTGCCCTGGAGGAGGTGGGAATGGGGGTGCGGACGGGGGGAAGGGGAGGGGGACGGGAGGGGGGAGAACAAGGGAATCCGTGGCTGATATGTAGAATTAAATTATATTGTAAAATAAAATAAAATAAAATTTAAAAAAAAGAAAGAAAAAGAAAAAAAGAATCACAGTCTCTCTATGGGCTGCATTTATGATCTGAAGTTTTTAGTTTGGTACTAAAGGAGCTTTGGTTCAAAAATTGTAATTTTTAAGACTATAATTAGGACATGCAGGTTAATAGCCAGTCACCCTATAAATGATTAAATTCTACGACATGCTCAGAACAATGCTTGTAGTCATGCAGAGAATAAATCTAATTCATTGACAGGGATAAGCTTTATTTAACCTTCTGTATATGCTTTTAAGTTTAAGCCTCAAACATCTAACTAGAAGCAAGTAAAGTTTATTTAAAGTCGGATGTAGTTAATAGATAGACTTCAAAAACTCTTCATAGACCTGCTGAATACATTTAAAGTGTTTAGTGAAAATGGCTTCCCGTGTCAGACAAAAACGGCAGCTCCTAGAGGCAGCCCTAAGGTCTCCAAAGATGACTTCACCTGAATTGTGGTAACACCAGCCAGTGGGTGAAGTTGCCCCATGCCTCACCTGCCTCCAGGACTTTGCTGAGACTGTGAACAAGCAGGACACTGGACTGCCCCTCTTTGCCTCACCAAGTTAAACCAGTCTCTGCACTTCCTCACCCACAGGAAATTCTCTCCGATCTTTGGATCTGGCAGCCAAAGACTGATGCTGTCCTGTGCGGCAGTCAGAGAGTTAATGTTGTCCTGTGTGTCATGGAGAATGAAGCTGCTCTGCATCCATAGAGATTACTAAGATTGCTGAGGAGAAGACTATGGGAGTGGGAGAGTCTCTTTCATTTTATTGATACAGAGGCCATTTGGTTTAAAATTTCTGCTCAAATGTGTCCATCTCAGACCTCTGATGGTGTTGATGGCTAACTGTAGCTTTATCATTTTAGCAGCAGCTGCCTGGGCAATGCATTTCATAAATGAAAATCAGGCCTTGCTTTTTTCTAGAGCTGTTAGGTCTCCTGGTGAGAAAGGCAAAGTCATAGAACAGGTTTCCATAGAACTTTTACTATTCCTCTATTTAAAAGAACTTGCTTTGCCGTGACTGCTCTCAGTAATCAACCACTTGTCTCTCATAATAAACGGCTGACTGTAAAGGAAAAAGGTTTGAGGGTCTGAGAAAATAATTAAAGAAAAATAATACAACTAAAAATGATATATAATGTTAAGACTTCAAAGGTTTGGAGTTTCGGCATATTAGTCAACAGAGTTCTGATAAGCTGTTAATTTGACTCTGGTAAAGCACTGACTACTATTACAGTTACAAGCTCCAAATTTAAAATATCCTTTGTTTTTTATCTAAGTATAGACTAAAAGGTGCTTCTTATCACTCTGAAAACATCTTTGTCAAATTTCTATTTCTTTCTCTCTCTTGTTATAAATATATATATATATATATATATATATATATATATATATATATATATATTTTTTTTTTCCCCAGACCTCTGGACAGAGGAAAATGTGTTAACGCTTTTAACTCAAAATAATTTTTTGGATCCCAAAGCTTTTATGATGACTCAGACATGAGTGTACTTCTTTTTCTACAATATGAATTTATGTTAAGATTACAAACAGTGGTAATTCTAATATATATAAAACTGTTATCTCTTTCAGTAAACTTTAAATTCATATAAATTTCAGGGAGTTGTGACTTGGATTCATCTGTCACAGGTCAAATGGACTTCAGATAAGTACTCCTGTCAATCACAGCCTAAGCTTCCCTTCCTACTGCTTATTCCTAAGGGGGAAAATTCTTAATCTAAGATTTTCCTGTAAGTTTCCAAACTTTAACTTCTGTCCCTAGTCTGTATCTGTCTCAGAAGATTTTCATTTGACTGACAGATACCACCCATGAATCAGCAGCAGACTACAAACTACTTGAAAGTGCCATGAGCCCTGGCCTTGCCGAAAGCTGATGTAAACCAGACTAGCCATTGTGATTACTCCCTGTCTCTTCATTTGGGTCAGTGAACAAGATGTTTCAATCCCTGCCTGAACCCTCACTCCTTGGCCTTGGACTAGCATCCAGCCTTCATGGGCCCTTTCCTTGACTTCACCCTCCTTCTTCCCATCATTCTCAGTTTGGCTTTTCCTCCTAACTGAAATCCTAATTTCAGCCGAGAAGCAATTACAGAAGAAGTATGTTGCTCCTTATCCTCAACAAAAGGCTGTAATGTTAGATCTAATGGAAATTGGGACCCTATTATAAGGGGCCACACTTCATCATTCTTACAACTCCCACTGCTATCAAGGTAGACTAGGTCTGTACCTGAATACTTACTCCAAAGTCAAGCATGTCACAGAGGATGATAACCTGGCTGCATAAAAATGGACCATCAACAAGGCATGAGAAGATTCATGGGTAGTAGATTAATAATGTTGTTTTTTCTGACTATGCTCCTTCCTCTTCTTACATGGGATATTTGTCTAGATCCCCATTTAAGAGCAACTTCAAACTTGCCAAAAATGTCTCACAGCTCCTAGCCAAAACTTCCTCTGGTGGAACATTCCTTTCTTCACTTCTAGGTCGAAACTGTTTGGTTTGCACGTATCAGTGAATTACATCCCTGCTGCATGCATCAAGCACTCCAAATTTTGTATCTTAGTATTCCTATTTCCCCAGATATTTGTAGCTGAAGGTTCAGCAGGTAGAGAGCACTTGAATTTGCAGATCTTTCCAGGCCCCTGGGGAAGGAAGAAATGTGCAGTTCTTCTCCTTTTACTCTACCACAGTAAGTTTAGGATTGGGAACAGCTGGAGCCACTGTTTCTTTCTTAGAGAATCAGGCACAGCGATGGCTGATGTCGACTGCAAAAACTTAGGGCATCAAATAACCCAGGATTTATTTGCATTAGGAAAGTCTATTTCAAAATTAGATCTGGCCAACTCATTAGCTGAGGTAGTTTTACAACATGGTAGGGCCCTGGAGCTGATTTATACAAAATAAGGAGATTACTGTATGATCTTCAGGAAACTTGCTGCTTCTATACAAACCACTGAGGAATTATCAGGGATAACTTGACTGAAATTAGAAAACCCCTCAAAGAAAGGGCAAAGGCCTTATGAGGAGGAAACAAATGGCTCCCATTTTCTTTCTCATTCTCAGGTACTTCCTGGATATTAACTCTGCTGCCAGCTGTCACAGGGTTCTCAGATCTCCTGCTCCTGCTAATTAAAGTTGGCCTCTGCATCATTAATGCCTTAACCAGATATATAAATTCCTATTTATGAGCTACAAATCTGATGGTACTTAATTTCCAATATGAACAGGTACCCACAACAGAGTCAAGGATTTGACTCAGGGTATAACTCACAGATGCTAAGGTGATGGCTAACATTATGTTGATAGCTGACTGTGTTTAAAAGTTTAACATCTCTATGCATAAGAGAACTATAAAGCAAAATTAAACCTCCAAATGTTAAAGGCTGTTAAGGGTTAATTTTTTTTAATGCTGTTTCTTCTGGAAACTGGCTTATTCTGTGTAGGAGGACCTTCTGTGGCTGGACAACAATTTGTAACTTTGTATTCTTTGCCCTTAGGAACCCCTAACTGTAGTACAACCATTCTCTCCCACCCACCAGTTTCCGAATAGTTGCTTAGAGGTTTATATTAATTACAAATGCTCAGCCAATAGCTCAGGCTTGTTATGAGCTAACTCTAATATTTGGATTAAACCATTTCTGTTCATCTATGTATTGCCATATGGCTCATGGCTTTACCTGTCCTCTAGCATGTCTTATTTCCTGGGCAGATAGCTGGCATCTTTCCTTGACTTCACCCTCCTTCTTCCCATCATTCTCAGTTTGGCTTTTCCTCCTAACTTCCTGCCTGGTTACCAGACTGTCAGCTTTTTATTAACCAATGAGAGTAATACATATTCACAATGTACAGAAGGATTATTTCACAGCATTTCCCCCCTTTGTCTAATTAAAAAGGAAGGTTTTTACTTTATCATAGTAAGAATGTATTTAACAAAAATTCATTAAGAATTACAGTTACAGTATTCAGTACATTTGTATTTGACAAAATTAGAGAAAATATTCAATTATCTATCCTATCTAATGAGTCTAAGGTTTTACATCTAATTTGCTTTCTATCATAACTAAGGAAAACTACAAGTTTAACTATTTAGTCTTTGACTCTATCAGAGACCCCAGAAGGATGAAATGTTACCTAATGACAGGAACATTCACCCAGTATGTCTGGACAGTCACCCCAATTTCCTCTGTAATGTTTGGGCATCCAGCTCTGGCCTGCAGGCCTAGCATATCTGACAGACTGTCCTGTGAAGCAGAGAATTTAGAAGGACTGTCCTACCTTGTCTTGGCTAAGTTTCGCAGTTGCCCTTTTAGTGTCCTGTTGTTCCAACTGGACAATGTACTGTCAGCAGTCAAGGCTAGGGCAATTTCTTGCCATAATGGCTAGCTTATGCCACAAAGAAAGCAAACTCCATATGCTCATCATTCTCTTTAGAAGTAGATCAGTGCTGTCAGTGCATCGATATACCAAAATCTTTATCAGTAGAAAATATTTAAGATTAATAGTTGTTTTTTTTGATTATAGTAGATTTAATAATCTACCCTTTTATCTTATCATTTCTGTATCCCCCCTTTTCTTTTTAAAACAAGATTCCTAAATCTAATCTCTCTCTCTCTCTCTCTCTCTCTCTCTCTCTCTCTCTCTCTCTCTTTCTCTCTTTCTCTCTCTTATCATTACCAATAACAACTTGTAACCACCCCCACTTGAATGAGAGTAAATATCCATAACCCATTTTTTGGAAATTTGGTATAGTTTTCTAGAGTATTTCCTGTTAATTGGGGGCACTGGTAATCTTTGAGTGAATCTTGAGAAAATCAGGATAATTGTTAAGTCTTGGCTGTAGTATTCTGTGAGGCTGAATCATCTCAATCAGCAGCCTGGAAGCTGTTCTGGGTGTTGGATCACCTGGGCCATTGTTTTCATTGGTATCTGGTCCCCTTGCTATGAAAATATATAGACTTTTAAAGGTAACATACATATCTGTATTAGTACAAGTATAGATTATGCATTCTATATGAGTCAGTTAAAGATTATTTGTTATGTGTTTGAACAGGTAAAATATACATCATGTGTCTTGTAGTTCTTTAGGTTTGTTTCTTTATATTTGTAGCCAGAATCTTTCTTGATCAAACTTGATTTTTCTTAACCCTGAATGAATCTATAACCTCTCATTTCCTTTGGAAACAAAAGCATAACTCCTTCTCCAAAGTAACATATATTTTGACATAAATGTTCAAGTCAGGATATTTTAAAAATATATAGGTTGGTTTAATCTAGCAGTTTACATAACCTATTGTCTCTTAGCAGCCAAAAAATTCAAAGACAACATAATAACATACAGGATCCACACTCTTTTTGTATTTTCCATCTTTATGTGGCTTATTATAATTTTTTATTACTCTATGTTTTGGAGACTTTTCTACCCTTTTTCTTTTCTCTCCCAAGCCTACCTATATTTCTTTAACACACTGTCACCATTTTAGAAGCTCTTTTTTGTCTGAATCCATCCTTACACAGATACTATGTATCTGAACTTTTTTTTTGTATGAGCAAAACCACAAACCCTTAACACGGCACGTGGGCTCAGCAAATTCTGGCAGCTCAAGCACGCAGGTGGTGACTGGGAGATTATCTTTGTACTGTAGGCTGCATTAGAGGCAAGAGACTAGGAAACTGTTCTTGGCTCCATTTTAGAACATTTTTAAAGTTTCTCAGATTTTTTATGGATGGAGTTGCCAAGCACTGGTTGCCACATGTAGTTGGACATTTCTCTTTTGCCCACCAATTTCCAAATAATCACTCAGAGGCTTACATTAATTACAAATGCTCAGCCTATAGCTTAAGCTTGTTACTAGTTATCACTTATATATAAATAAACCCATTTCTATTAATCTGTGTATTGCCACATGTGCTAATATTTTATTTATGCACCCCAATAAATCTTTTCTGGGGATCAGAGGAAAAAGCCAACCACTATATTAAACATACAGCCAGGCAATTGTAGCACACACCTTTAATCCTAGCATTTGGGAGGCAGTGATTCATCTGGATCTCTGTGAGTTCAAGGTCACACTGAGAACAGAACCAGGAGTGGTGGCACATGCCTTTAATCCTAGTGCTAGTTAACCATAGAGGGCTGGAGGGCTGGACAGACAGACAAGAAGTGATAGAGCTGGGTGGAAAAAGGAAGTGATGTAGCTGGGTGGAGAGTGGAAGTAAGATGGCAGGGCACAGAAAGGTTTATAGGCATGAGTATACAGGAAATGGCTCTCTCTTGGCTGAGGATTTCCTAGTAGTAAGAACATGGCTGGCTTCTTTCTGTTTCTCTGATCTCTCAGTTTTCATGCCAATATCTGGCTCTGGGTTTTTATTAATAAGACGATTTAGCAATTTGTCTTATAGCCACATGACTTGTGGCTTTGCCTGTCCTCCAGCATGTCTTGTGTCCTGGGCGACTGACTGGTATCTCTCCCTGACTCTGCCCTCCTTCATCCCATCAATCTCAATTTGGCTTTTCTACCTAACTTCCTGCCTGGCAGGTGGCATGGCAGGTCAGCTTTTTATTAACCAATGGAAGTAATACATAGTCTCAATATACAGAAGGATTATTCACAGCACCTGATTGAGGTAGCTTGGCAAATCCCAAGTACCTGGTGTATACCTGGAGCCAGTATTTGAATGAAAGCCTCTTCTTTATTAAAATTTATTAATGATCAGACTAGTGAATCTCTTAATGGCTCCAGATCCATAACAGGTCACAGGGCTTGACATTATAACATTACAATTGGCATGTATCATTAGATATTTAAGCGCAATACGGTAATATGATGCACATACAATTTATAATAATCAAATCAAGGTAAGAGAATTTCAGTCTGCATAAGCACCCATCTCTTTCTGTGCTGGAGACACAAATTGCACTCTTGTAGTTATTTATAAAATATAAAATAAATAGTTAATTCTAATACTATTGTTCTTTGTTTGTACCTATTCTCTTTATTAAATTGAAAAAAAAAAGCATTGTTTTCTGGTCATAACTCTTCCCTCCTCCAACTCTTCCCTGCTCCTCCTACCACCCATTTTACTTTATTCCATACTTTTCTTTTTCTCCACAAAACAAACAAATGGCAACAACAGCAAAGACTCTCCCCCAAAACATACATACATACACATACACACACACACACACACACACACACACACACACACACACAGAATCCCAGAATCAGAAATCATAAAATATAGGCAAAAGTCTTAAATAAGACAAAAAAATACCCAAGCAAAACAATATAAGACAAAATGTCTACAAAAATACCATTGAGTTAATTTTGTGTTAATCATCTACTCTTGGGCATGAGCCTTCCCTTAAGTGTATCCTTAGGTGTATTTAATATACCAAGTGAGGTTTTTATTGTCAATAACTAATTTTTTTCTTTACAAATACATGTCAGTTGCATGTAGTTTTCTTGGAGTCATCCACCCCCTCTGCCTCTTAAAATATTTCTCCCTCCCTTTCTTCCTGAGGGAAGAGGTTTGATGAAGACATCCCATGCCTAGCTGTATTTTGTTATACTGGGATGGTGAACATTTTTATTTAGAAGATGAATTTATTGTCCTAGGCTTGTAACAACAAAATTGTGTTTAACTTGTATAAGCCATGAGTAAGTTGCTCCTACCTTGAATGTACCTTGTCAGCTGACCTAAGATGAACCATTTCCTGATGAAATTACATTATTTTTTTAAAAAAAATGCTAAATTGTTACAAAATATTTTCTTTCCTCACCTATTTTTAGAAGGTAAGAGGTCACAAAATTAAACAGTCTAAGTGCTAAGTTCCACTTTTGTATGAAATGCTTGTTTGCTTGCTTGGGTGACTGAGGTACCTGCTGGACATCTGTTACAAATTCAAGCCTTGACCACATCCAGAGAGCATATGAGTTAATTTGGCTTCTAAAAATTATAACATTGTGTGATTTGCATTTATAATCCTTTAGAGAGCAATAGCCTAGGCCTTACCTAAAGAACTCTGGTTTGGTCCTCACCAGTCTTATCAATACAAACCATTTTACTAAATGCTTTACTAATTCACTGAAACCAAAACTTGAGTCAGACTGGTGAATCTTCGAATGACTCCAGACGCACAGCAGTCCATCACTCAGCCATCCTCTCTACCCCCTCCTTTTTTTTTCTTTCCTTCTACCAACAAAATTCTATTCTTTTCTGTGAAATTAGCCTTTCATTTAATGTCCACATATGAGTGAGAAGTATCAATTGCTTGTTGTTCTGTGTTTGGCTAATTTCACTTATCACAGTCTCCCAATTCCATTTCTGTGTCCACAATTTAAAATATTTGTAGTTGTGTTTATGGCTGAGTAAGATGCCTTTGAGTGTGTGTACCACCTTTTGTTTACTCATGCATCCTCTTAAGACATTGTGATTAATCTTATCTCTTGATTATAATGAAAAAAGTGCTGCAGTATGAAGGGGAACACTTGTTTCACCCTGATACATGGATATTTGATATGCTAAGTAATAAGATACCTTAATCATACTGTAATTCTAATTTTAGTACTTTTAGGAACCTTAACATTGTTTTAATAATGACTATGTTAATTGGCCTTTAGTTTTTTTCTGCACATACAACTCACCCAATGGGAATGACAATTTATCTCGTTATTTTGGTTTATACCTCTCTGATTAATTAATGGCATTGAACATAATTTCAAATAACTTATCAAGTATTAGCATATGTTTTTGATATATATTTGTTCAAATATCTTGCCCATTTCTGTTTGTTTGCCCACTGTTGAGTTGTCAGAGACTCTTACTATTCTGAATAGCAACCCCCTATATAGGGGAATAGTTGGTATATGTTTTGTCCCAATGTGCAGATTATCTCTTCATTCTGTTTGATTTGTATCCCATTTCTGTGAAGAAGTGCTTTGATTTGGTATAATCCTATGTATCTACTTTTGTTTATATTGCCCATGCCTTTGGTGTGATATTGGAAATAAAAAAAAATTGCCTACACTAGTGACTTGAAATAATTCCTTGAGGGTTTCTTCTAGTAGTCTCAATTTCAGGTTTTGTATCTAGGGCTTTGATCCATCTTGAGTTAAGTGTTGGCACACATTTTCTTATTTTAAACATTGATATTTGTTTTCCCAGAACCAATTTATTGAAGAAACTGCCCTTTACACAGTGTAAGTATTTGATGTTGGCTTCCATTATGAATGGAGTGTTTTTTTATCCTGTTTCATTGATCTCTGTCTTCATTTTATGTCTGTGACATGAGACTTTGATTGTTGTTGCTTAAGATGATGTTTTGATGTCAGTTATTGTGATGTGTCTGCATTCTCCTTGTGTACTCAAGATTACTTTAGATATTTATTCTTTTATCTTTCTGTATGTATTGAAAATGTATTTGAACCAAGAAGATTATTTGGGGAATATAAGCATTTTTACTGTATGGATCATTCCAACTTGTGAATATGGAAAATCTTTGTATAAGGTTTGTGTTCTCTTCATTCTCCTTCATAAATATTTTGCAAATATTCATTATAGAAATTTCGTACAATGTTGATTAAATTAACATATCCTGTTGCTCTCAGGAATGGAACATTTGAATATTTTTTTCTCAGTAACTTTAATATTCATGTATAAACCAAGAACTAGTTTATATGTTGACTCTTTAGCCTGAAATTTTAATAAATTTAATTAGTTCTAATAATTTCATAGGGAACATTAAAGTTGTTCCTGTACATAAAAAATGCTATCTAAAAATAAGGACCATTTTCCCCTCTTTTTCTTATTTCAGTGTTCTTTATTGATTGATGTAGCAGGAATCTCGAAGAGTCTTATTTTTTTTATTTTTTATTTTTGGTTTTTCGAGACAGGGTTTCTCTGTGTAGCTTTGCGCTTTTTCCTGGAACTCACTTGGTAGCCCAGGCTGGCCTCAAACTCAGAGAGATCCGCCTGGCTCTGCCTCTCGACTGCTGGGATTAAAGGCGTGCGCCACCAACGCCCGGCTTAAAGAGTCTTATTAATAAAATCAAACCTGTGAGCCAGGTATTGGGGTGAAGCTGGAAGATCAGAGATACAGAACAAGCCACAGCTAACCTCACCTGGCCAACTTCTCACCTGGTCTTATTTCCTCAGACTGGAGGCCTCTATGTCCTCATATCTGAATGGCTCTCAGCTGAACTGTGGTGCTAGAAACCTGAAAGCTTAACCAGCCAAATGCTTAACTAGCCAAATGCTTCTAGTTTCTGGTCCTCGTGCCTTATATACCTTTCTGCTTTCTACCACCACTCCCTGGGATTAAAGGCTCGCTTTCTGGGATTAAAGGCGAGAGTCACCACGCTTGGCTGTATCCTTGAACAGATGGATTTCTGCCTCTGGAATGCTAGGATTAAAGGCGTGTGCTACCACTGCCTATCCTTTATGTTTAATATTGTGGCTGTTCTGTCTCTGACCCCAGATAAGTTTATTAGCATGCACAATATTTGGGGGAATACAATACCACAGATTGTTTTATTTTTCCTCTTTCCTATTTGCTCATGTAAGGCTTCCAGTGCTATGTTAGGTGTGTTTAACTGGACATCTTTTTCATATTCCAGACCCTTCTCCTCCCTCTGTATGGTGTTTTCATTATTTCATGTGTTTGCTGGTGCCCGTGCCTGTACACGCAGTACCAGAGTAGGGTGTTAGGTATTTTCCTCTATTGCTATCTGGCATTCCTACCTTGCTCTCACTAACCCTGGTGCTACCTTTTACTTTTTCTGGTTAGGCTTAAACAAGCCTCTGTGGTCCTCCTATCACTCCTACATCAAGTTCCCCATCTCTGAGGTTTTAGGTATCCATGGCCATGCTGGTATTTCATACAGCTGCTGAAGATATAGCTAACATCCCACTGAACTATCTTCCTATCTCTCAATGGCAGATCTACTGAGAAACACTTTTAGCTTTCTTCCAGTAAGTATGATGTTTTAATGAGCTTCTCACATGTACTCTCAATTTTGGTGAGGTTCATTTCCTTTTTACCAGACTTTGAAGGTTGTAATTTTTGAAAGTGCTATAATTTGTATCACTGCTTGTGGCACTATTAGTGGTGGATTAAATAATTAAAAAATGGATCTATTTAAAGGAAATAAATCAGTCTACTTGAATGGGACTTGGGGATCCTCAATCATTCTTCCTTTTCCCTTCTGCAACAAGTCTTGTCCCTATGTACTGTGCCACTCAATATAATAGGGACAAGAAACCTTAGATTGAAATATTGGAAACTGAAGCAAATAAATCAGTCTCCTTAAAAATTGATTATCTCAGATATATCTTTTTGTCATAGCGGCATAACACTAACACAGGAGGAATGTTGTAAAATATCAAATGTTTATTGCACTTCTTGAGAAGATCATGTGTTTCCCCCATAACTATTCTTTTCAAGTGCTATATTTGTTGAATTGTGTATATTGTGGTATCTTTTGATATCTGAAATAAGTTGCACACTGCCATGGCATATGATTCCTGTATGGTCATGGTATATTCATTTTCCCAGTATTTCACATTCATCTTAATATGAGTGTACATTTTTCTTTACTGCTTATGCTCATTTTCAGTATTGGTGTCAGCATGGTGCTGGGCTTGAGGAATGAAGTTGGAAAGTTATTCTCCCTTTCAACGTTTTAAAATAGTTTAAGGAAGATTAGAAAGATTAGTGAACATTCTTCTTTTTGTCAGTTTTTCACCTTTTACTTATTATTTGACAATTTTATACATATGAAACTGATCACATCCACAGTAACTCCCTATCACACTCCCTTTGGACACACCTCAAAATGCCACCCTTCGAACTCCATGTCCTTTCTTTTTTCCTACCTTACATGTTGTCTTTTAAAAATGATTTTAATATGTTTTAATTGAAATAGAATGGCATCACTTTCTTTCTCCCTTCCTCTCTCCTGCCTCTCCCAGCAACCCTCATTTAAACACCTGCCATGTTTTTCTACTCTCAAATTGATAGCCTCCTTTTCTTTGCACACACACACACACACACACACAGAGTGAAATTCTCTATTCCTAGGAATTCCTTTCGTGAAAAACAATTTTTTGACTGAATCAATTTAATTTTGTGGCTACTGATTCATGATTACTCTTCTCAAGCATTGTTCTCTTTTTAAATGATTTAATTATTGATGGTTATATTTGTCCAGAAGTTTACCCATTTCTTCTGGGTTCTCCAATCTAAACTAGGAAACAAACAATATTTGTATATGTGTTAATTAAAATCTACTGAGCTAGTGTCTATAAAGTTAACCCTTCCATGCATTGCATTAGTGAGAAAATATTTTTTATTATGGGGTATGGGATTAAAATTTAAAAGTAAGAACTTTGAACTTCGGAACTGTAGAGTTTCTCTCTGTGATTGATTAATTCATAATGTTGTTTAGAAGTAGACGAGCCAATATCTAAAGTAAGTCACAGCCTTTGCAAGCTTTCCTTTATCTTTCTGAGGTTCTCTGTTCCTTCTTATTGCCATATCCTCTCATGATCTGTGACATCTAAGTTTCTAATAATGTATTAGTAGCAATGATATCAATTTCCTTTCTAGGATGATGATGGATTTTATACAAAATTGGAAAATCTGAAATTTCTCAGTATGTTTATCATATTGCAAACATTATCCATTTGGAATGGAACATCCATTTAAGTGTCTGGATGTAGTTGTCAGGTAAATAGACTATCAATCATAAAATGCTGCCTATAATTACTAGTATGAATCCAGATTAATTATTGTCCTTTTGCAGGGAAAATTATCTCAACACATCTTGTATGTTTTACAGTTCTTCTTAAAATTTTTTGTCTCAGGACAAGATTAAATCTTATCCCTGTCTCTTGTTTAGTATTATCTGTTTCTTCCTATTTTCTTATCCTCCTATCCCTTATTCATAATGTACCACTGCACTCTCTTTCTATATCTTTTATGAAATTTGATATTGATAGAATTCTCTCTCTCTCTTTCTCTATCTATATCTATCTATCTATCTATCTATCTATCTATCTATCTATGCATATATGGACTCTCAATAATGTTAGGTGGGCATATCAAACACTCTTCCTTCCAACTATAGCACCTGGAAGGTGGAGAAAGACATTGGAGCAAGATGGCTAGGTAGACTAACCAAAACAGTCATCTGTTCATTCTTTTGGGAGAGTCTACTCAACAAATAGGATGGAGAGCAATTGAGTAGTTCTCCTGATCTCAATGTTGTGGCCTTTACACACACACATGGATACACATACACAAGCTCACACACATAAGAACATGCATATATGCATTCCCACATGCAAGCACATCACAGGCACACAAAAGCAAGGTGAAAGCAACAAAGGAGGAAAAATTTTAACTCAAATTCTGGCATAACAAGTAATTTTTGGAATTGCTGGGGAAATGTAAATAGATAATCACTTCTTAAAAACTCTAAAATTCAGCACTCAGGAGGCAGATGTAGGTGGATCTCTAAGTTGAAATCGGCTTGGTCGATCTAGCAAATTTCAACTAAGCTAGAGCTACATAATTAGACACCATCTCATAAAAACACAACAAAACAACAGAATACATTATATAAGCATATAACTCAAGTATAGTGCTTTGGTTTCTATGAATGGTGACCTGGATTTATCTTTAACATTACATTAAACAAGGTAGTATATGCCTGTAATCCAAATACTTAGGAGGTGAGGTGCAGGAGGGTCAAGAGTCCAAGACCATCCTCAATTAGGTACCAAGTTCAAGGCCAGGTTGAGTTAGTTGAGTTTTGTTCTCAGAAATAAAAAAAAGTAAAAGGAGGAAGGAGGGAAAGAAAGAAGAGAGGGAATGAGGGAGGAGGGAGGAAGTGAAAGAAGGAAGGAAATTATAAAATGCAAATCTAAAATAGGATCTCTCACTGGAGCTCTTTACTCTGCTTACAGATGTATCCGCCCTGCTTGCTGTCCCATTACCTGACTGGAAAAGGACAGAGTTTAAGACAACTGAAAATGGTTCTACTCACTAAGTCTATTTTTCTGTGATAAAAAACAGTGGTGTGTTCCGCATTACATGCTAGTAATAATGAGAAGAAAAGAACCATCTCAAGTCCTGGAAGCATTTTCCTGATAGCTCAAACCACCAAAACATATAAGCCTACTTTAATAAAAGAAAGCACTTCTTTTTCTATACTTCCACACCCCTCTTCTTATGGTCTTTAACAACAACTTTATGATGATTAAAATTATAAATACATACTCACTGAAGAAATAGGAACTTGAAGCAAATATATGGCTAACATGTAAATAAATGAGAGAAAAAAAGCTCCACTGTAAAGAGCACATAGGCTGCAGGTTTGATTTCTAAGACAGCAATGGCAGTTCCCATTCAGCTGGAACTCCAGTTCCAGTCGATATGATGCCCTATTCTGACCGCTTAGGCACTGGGCATGCAAGTGGTGAACATGCCATATGTATTATATATGAAGAAATGTTACTATGTTGACCCCCTTTAGATTTATCCAAAAATCAGATTCAGTTTTCACTTTACCTTGCCTACGCAGTTCCTAAGTTTCTGCCTGATTTGGCACCGTCAGCCTTGCACTGTGGTTTCCATGAGACGGATAGACAGTGAAACATCTCATCCAAACTTGTAAATACCAAAAGTAATGAAAATGTTGTATTTAAATATGTGCCCTATTCAGATCCCCATACGGTTTTAAATGAACTCGGCTTGACACTCTGCTCAGTTTCTTTTCGAATAGCAAAGAAAAATGTCAGTCACTTGTAACACCCTGACATATAGATAACAGATGGCTTGGGGGATTTTTAGAATAAAAAAGCATTAGGAATGAGACATGTCATCTATTATTTTGCCTAGCCCTCTTTATCACTTTCAATCTAAACAGAAATATGATGTATTACAGGAAAATGGTCCCCTTTGTGACATTTCTGATGTGAATACACTGTTGCTGGGCCAGGATGGTTCCTTTTCTGAGAGAAATGAGATAGGCTTTAACATTTCACAAATTACATGTTTTGAAAGTGGATCCTGCAAAAATTCATTAACTGCATAAATTCTAAATATTAGAAATTATCCTATTTCAGTAATAAAAGTATATCCAGAAACACTTTGAAATATGCATGTGTGGATTCAGCATGAAAAATCACTAGACACTCCATTGACTAGTAAAATGATTTCCTTTAATTCTTCTGAGTTCTGAGAACTGTAAATAAGAAACAGGATATCTCTTAGGGGTCATTGATATGTTAGGGGGCTTGATTTCAAAGACTCCATGATGATGCCTTTCCAAAATTGCCTCACTCAAAGAGTCCAATGAAGAATTGACTCCTATTTCCAGTGCAGGAGATCAACCTCTGTAGCTTATCCTGTGTTCATTAAATAATTACCACAGTTAGAATCCTTTCTGAGTTTGGCTCACAATAGTTAACTCCATTGTACAGATGAGACACTGAGATACAGAACAATTGGAAATAGTTTCTAAGTATCACATTTAATAAATTTTACAGCCGAGGTGGGGATGGAAAACTGATATCAGCCCAGAATTTTAGGCTTTGGTCTTGTGTTGTTGTTTTGAGTTTAGGAGAATATAAGTAGCCACTTAAAATATATGGTAGATTATAACTAGGGAGAAGCAATCTTTAGGAGAAAATAACAGTATGGATAGTCATTTTATAAGGTTTCTATTTTCCACGTTTCTCTTCTAATTCAAAGCACAGATTTTCTTTTTGTTGTTGTTGTTTTTTGTTTTTGAGACAGGGTTTCTCTGTGTAGTTAGTTTTGGTGCCTGTCCTGGATCTCACTCTGTAGACCAGGCTGGCCTCAAACTCATAAAGATCTGCTTGGTTCTGCCTCCCGAGTGCTGGGATTAAAGATGTGTGCCACCACCCGGCAAGAGATATTCTTGTCATCAGGTTCCAAAGGAATTTCCTTTTGCTACTCACAAATTACATGTGCTTGTAGAGCAATGAAGCTGAATAAATCAGGAAAATATCCTCACTGAATATCGTCACTGAATAAATCAGGAAAATATCCAGGCCTTATAAGTCTAAATGGAAAAATTTTTAATTTCTCACTCAAGAGCACCCAGTAACTTGGTCAACATCCACTGCACAACTCTTGTGTTTTCTGCGGGGTAGTGCATCTTCCTCTGCCTTCACTGTCAGTCCCTGACCGCAGCACAGCACTGGTCCACTAAAGCTCCCTGGGCCATACCTCTGTGCAAGACCTCCAGCCTATTGCTTCGAAGTGCAAACTGCAAGTGTTTATGTCTAAATAAGGGATTACCTACAACTTTGATGTCACTGACTTTCTCTTTCTTTTCTTTATTTTAAAGATTTATTTGTATTTTTCTTTTTATAATTTTAATAAAAAGGTAATGCCATAATTTCACTCTTTATTTCACTACCTCCATCCTTGCTTTGCTTTGCTTTCTCTTTCTTTTTTTATCCACCAATCCCTTACAAATTCATGACCTTTTCCTCTTTGTCTTTTCACACATACACACAAACAGACACATACACACAGAGATACACAAACATGCTTGTGTGTACACACAGAGTCATGCACAGACATGCATTCAGACACATGCACAGGAATGCACACACACAAGTGAACACACACACACATACAAACAAATATATAATTACAACCTACTATGACTGTCTGGTGTTGCTTCTATGTCTATGATGTCAGGTCTGACCACTTAGTACTGGATAACACATAAGAAGACTCACTTCTAGGAAGGACTACTTCTCTTGTTTTCAGGAACCATTAGTTGTTTTCAGGACTGTCTGTGGGTTGGGCCCATGAGAGTTCCCCCTTCCACCTTAGCACGTCTGTTGTTGCCATCACTTTTAAGTTCTTGTTTAGGCAGCCCTGTTATGTAGGTATCATTTGCGTTGCTTTCCTGTCATTTCTGGGAGACACAATTTCACAGCTGACCTTCAGGTTCTCAGGCTCTTCTTTCTTCCAGCTTTCCCATTGCTCCAATTTTAAGACCATAGACTCTTCCAGTGGGCTTGGTTTTGGACTAGCTCCCAGTTCTAAGATAATTAGATATTTTGCTGTTACAACTTGCAGTCTTCCCTCCTGACGTCAATACAGATATTACAAAAAGGGATAGATCATGAAGTTTTACTAAGAAAGCTTTACTCAGGATTATTTCTTGCCTTTGATTATCAGACTCTGTTTACTACATAAACAATCTGCAAATAAATCTGTTCTGGATGGAGGTGAGTTTGCAAAACACAAGTCTCAAAATGCAGCCCCCATTCCTGAAGTCATACACACAAAATCTATAGAGTATATAAACCACTAGTCTGTGACACCAATTAAATATCCTTATATGTAATAAACTGTATTTCTATAGAATTAAGGATTCTGCATCACCACATACTGTGGAACTCAATATAAAAATTGCAGTATTTAGCTATTTAATTTAAATATAAGGCTAGTAGTTGATACAATATATGCCTTTTATTAGAAATTAATATTTATTGTGAATAACATCATAAAAGTTATAAACATTTGATTAAGTAATACAATTATAGTTTTTCCTTGTTTATTTATAGATACATTAAAACTACTATGAAGTTGTGTTATTATTTAAGAGAGTAGCGTGTCTCATCAAATTCTCATTTCACAGTTTAACTAAAAAAGAGAAATAAGTAACCTATGGCCTGTAGCCAGGCACCCTCAGGAGAGATAAATTGTCCTTTCATCTGGCATCCAAATGGGGCCTTTATAGCCAACATCGGAATGTCAGATTAAACTGACTTTAAAGAGGGAGCCTGTGTCTAAAACACAGGAAAATACTGGGGGTATGAACACGTAGAAAGAGCGAAAACAACAACAAAAACTTTCCTTTAAGTTTTCAAGGAGAAAATAGATACACATAGTATCCACTCATTCTACAAGGTCAGGGCTCAGTCTATTGGGAGATAAGCAAGCTCATTCTAAGATTTCTCATGTTAGATCTAATACAAAGTAAGTATACAAGATAAAGAACTCATCCATTTTTTTTAGACTTCAATTTATTTATTGTTAAATATGTCAATGTGAATTTGTGTGTCCTTGTGTGTAACTGCATGTGTACATACATCTGTATATGCATATGTGCACATGCTTGTGCCTCTGTGTAGGCGCATTTGTGTGCATATGTGCATGCATGAGTCTGTGTGTATTTCACTGTGTGTGCATTTTCATGTGCATCTGTGTGTTTGCTTATGCATATGTTTGTGTTTGTGTGTGTATGCACATATTCATACTGTACAAGTGTTTCACCCAGTAATCTTTTTGCCTGGTGATAAATCCTTCTTACTACATACTATCTGGCTAACATTTCTGCCTGTTCAAATTGTATTTTCATTTTCCAGTTTGTTACATATCATTGTGTCTGCTTTGTGCTTATGTCTCATTAAAAGGTGGCACTGCTTAATGGAATAGAAAAACTGCATTTGTAAATTATTCTAATCTGGAAAAGATGGGCCTTCAACATCTCTCTTGTACAATTATTCAATTGAATGTGGTATTGCAAAATCATTAGTTGAATAAAACAATCAGGTGAACAAGTAATTTCATTGCTAGACTTGAGAGATTTAAAATTGGTTCAGCACTAGCAAGCAGTATTGCTCATCGAAAGGACCTTCTGGGTATGCTATATGTTCTGTGAATGATAAGTCCTGGGGTAAGAAGCATAATTTAATGTTTGGGAGCTAATGTACATCACAGAGTCATTTATCACAGGAGTCTTTGTTGCTAGAAAGGAAGAGGGAAATGTATTCATAAGGAGAGGGAACATTCAGATATAGCTTGTCATTTTCTATTCAGCAATTCAGCTTAGCTGTGGTTATTAGCATTCTACAGGACCACATCGCCTGAATTTTGGAGGGAGCATTTTTTGGCCACAGGGGTTTAAAAATCACACAAAAGTGCGAAGATTTAGAATCACCAGCTTCCCAGAGTTTGGATGAGTTTATTCTCTCTTGAAAGTTCATGGCTAATGAGCTCACAATCTCTTAAGCTGGTTAGAATTCAAATGTATGTTTGTTCTTAGATGGTGTATTTTTACCAGGTGCTCATTTTTGAAGAAACTTGCCAATCAAGGGCTGTAAGATGAATAGTCAATGTAGTTCTTGCTACATAAGCACATGGACATGTGTTTAATCCCAAGCATCCACGTAAAATTTGCCATGTGTAGTGATATATGATTGCTATGCCTGCACTGGGGAGGTAGAAGCAGATACAGGAGTTGCATGCTTTGCATTGCTAGTGTACTTGCCACCTCTCGGCAAGGGAGGGACCTGGGCACACACACAAAGCCAAGGGGAAGGCACCCAAAAATGACATTCTTTATTGTAGTGGGTAGCCATTCCAGCTTTGTTCTGGAAGTTCCAACCCCCATTGAGACTTCGGCAACTGTCACGCCTACAAGGCGGGGCCAAGGGAGGCGCCTGGGGACCCGAGATCCGGATCGGCGAACGCTCTCTTGGTTCCAGGACGCTGGATGGTGGAGGTAGACAGAGGAGAGCTCCAGAGAACACCGCTGGACTGTGATACACCTTCCCCAGACCCCGCGACCTACCTATCCCTTAATTTGTAAGTTACGCCATTAAATAAATCTCCTTTTAACTACGTGGAGTGGCCTAAATAATTCCACCAATATCTGGCGCCCAACGTGGGGCAAATCCCAAAAGCCTGGGTGGCTCCTGCCCTCAGCCTCCTCCCCGGCTAGCGGGTACCTAAACCCGCCTGCAAAGTTCCATATAACCAGGGAACACCTACACGGTTCCATTCCCGAAAAAGGGAGCAGCTAGTCCGGTCTCAGCTCCCTAGCTTAGCTCTGAGACCAGCGAAAGAGGCACTCCTCCGCTTCCTGAGTGCACGCACGCCAGCTGCGGCTCGGCTCCGCCATCTTGACTCCAGCGATCTGCAGTCAGCCAAGATCACCAGCAGGCCCTGCTTTGGAGCTGTACCATCGCCACCTGCTGGCTGAAAAGTGCTACTACACCCCCCAAAACCACGAAAGGTAAGTAAAAGTACCTGATAATTTTACACCTTAAAATTGACTGACAAATTTTGAGTAATTCTGGTAATATGGCTGACAACATTACCTCACAAGAATTTGAAAACCTTTTTGCCTGTATGATGAATAACATCTTCCTGGAAATATACGACCTTCCTAAGGCATATCTGGCCTGTACCATTTTGGCATTCATCGTAATAATTCACACAGTGTTCAAACACTGGTTTAAAAACAAGAACAAAGATGAGTTATTATTGGGACTGATACAGGCTTTAAGCGAGAGCAATGACGGCTTACAGAAAAAGATTCTATCTCTGGAATCTGCTTTAATGGATAGCAATGAGACCTTAGAGAAAAAGATTCTCTCTCTGGAATCTGCTAACCAGGATTTACAGGCTTTCAAAACTAACAATGATGGCTTACAGAAAAAGATTCTATCTCTGGAATCTGCTTTAATGGATAGCAATGAGACCTTAGAGAAAAAGATTCTTTCTCTGGAATCTGCTAATCAGGATTTACAAAACAGGCTTGTACCAAAAATTGATCTTATTGATAATAAATGTGAATATTTAATGGACAGAACACTAACTCTCCAGACACTATATAAGGAAGAAAGATTATCATTAATTGATAAGATAAGGTCCATGGAATCATGTGTTTCTGAGGAACATAAAAACTTCTATGATTCCATGAGAAATCTGGAGTCCCTTGCCAAAGAGGAGGTTCACTCCCTAGAACAGACCCTAGGTGCTCGTTTGCAGGCCTTAGAAGAAACTCTCAGTAAACATGACAAGGGACCTAATAAGCAGAAGGGCAAGGCCATAGAGGTTGTAACATCTCCAAATGGCTCTCACACAATGGCTTATCCTGTTATCATCCATGAGAAGCCAGCGGATGACACACACCCCGAGCCATATAATACATATACATTACAACCAATTTCAACAAGGGACTTTAAAAATATAAAGGAAGCAGTAGTTACGTATGGGATACACTCCACATACGTAAAACAATTGTTAAATTCATGGTCTACCTCACATAGAATCATCCCAGATGACTGGCATCAGTTGATTTCAGCTGTTCTAGAATATAGTCAGCAGCTACAGTGGAAAAGCTGGTTGAGAGAAGAGGCAAAAAATTTAGAACAACAAGGTAAACTCAGAGGTTTTGTGATCTCCCAAGATCAAATACTTGGTGAGGGATGTTTTGCTGACAGGAATGTACAAGCCATTTATGATGAACATACAATATCCCTATGCCGTACAGCAGCTCTAAATGCTTGGGAAAAAATTCCAGAACCTGGAAAACCAACTGAGGTATACACAAAGATATTTCAGGGACCGCACGAACCCTTCACTGATTTTTTACAAAGACTGAACACAGCTATAACAAGAGCTGTATCAGATAAAGAATTAAGAAAAGTATTAACTGAGTCCTTGGCATTCGACAATGCTAATGCAGAATGCAGAAGAATACTTACACCATTAAAGATCAGATCAGCTCCTTTGGAAGAATGGATTCAGTATACTAATGGTGTTGAGTCTCGTAACTACAGTAATGAGGCTTGGATAGGAGAGACAAATCCCAGAGGTGAAAGAAGGCCCCGTGTTACCAAATGTTTTAAATGTGGTACACCAGGTCATATAAGTAAAAACTGTACATGGGGTACTCCTAGGAGTAATACTCCTTTTAGGAATAGCCTAAACAGGAGACCCCAACCACCTCCCGGATTATGTAGAAGGTGTGGCAAAGGCCGACATTGGACCAGTGAGTGCAGATCAAAAATAGATATACGAGGTAACCCTTTACTGGCGGGAAACGCTTCAGGGGGCCTCTTGCAGGCCCCCAAATCAAATGTAGTACGAACATTCCCAGCCACTGTGGAAGAAATTCCTCTCCAGGACAACTGAATAAACCACTGCCTAATGTAAAAACCGATACTGCAATGGATGATAAAACAGCTCTGATGGATGGATCACAGTTTACAAAGAACACTATAAAACAAATATTTTGGCAGACTTCCATAAATGGTCAAAGACCAAAGCTTAGAATTCGAATTAATGGCCTGGTTATGGAGGGACTGGTAGACACAGGTGCAGATGTGACTATAATTACACCAAAATCATGGCATCCGAATTGGCCTCTTCAAGAGGTAGATGTCCAACTTTTAGGGATTGGCACCCTATCTCAGATAAAACAGAGTTCGAGATGGGTTGAATGCATAGGGCCAGAAGGACAGAGAGGAAGACTGAAGCCATATGTAGCAAATGTAGCAGTAAATCTTTGGGGCGGAGATCTGTTACAACAGTGGAATACCCAGATTAAAATTCCTACACTTTCAGAAAAAGAATACAGACCAATGCATGTTTCTAGGAATAATATCATCGCATGCTATAAAAATCAGGCACCAACCATTCAGGCTGTTCACAAACAGAGCACAACTGCTGTTGAACTCTCAGAAGTACCAACTGCCTTACCTTTAAAATGGCTAACTAATAAACCTGTCTGGGTTGGACAATGGCCTTTGACAAAAGAGAAGCTACAAGCTTTAGAACAGCTGGTTCAAGAGCAGTTAAATGCTCAACACATTGAAGAATCTACCAGCCCTTGGAATTCTCCTGTATTTGTTATTAAAAAAAAGTCTGGTAATTGGAGAATGCTGACAGATCTGAGAGCTATTAATAAAGTAATTCAGCCAATGGGCTCCCTACAGACTGGGATGCCCTTGCCCTCTCTGCTACCTAAAGAATGGCCTATAATAGTTATTGACTTAAAAGACTGTTTCTTTACCATACCCTTACAAGAAAATGATAGAGAAAAATTTGCCTTCACAGTACCTAATTATAACAATTCTCAGCCAGTCAAGAGATATCAATGGAAGGTCCTCCCACAGGGAATGTTAAACAGCCCTACTTTGTGCCAATACTTTGTGCAGAAACCATTGGAGATAATTCGTGTAAAGTTTCCACAATCCATAATTTATCACTATATGGATGATATCCTATTAGCTGATCCAAAGTTAGATACATTAGAAAGCATGTTTGAAGAAGTAAAAAAAGTTTTGCCTCACTGGGGACTGCAACTTGCTCCTGAAAAAATACAAAGAGGAGATTCTATTAACTACTTAGGATATAAGATAGAGCTACAAAAAATTAGACCCCAAAAGGTACAGCTAAGGAGAGATCGATTGAAGACTCTTAATGATTTTCAAAAGTTATTAGGAAGCATTTCCAACTTACTGGGTATCATGGGAATACCCAAAGATGGACTACAAAATTTGGCTAATACTCTAGAAGGGGACAAAGAATTAAATAGTCCAAGAGAATTATCAGCCGAAGCTGAGAAGGAATTGGCTCTAGTAGAAAAGACAATTCAAGAAGCACATGTGGATCGTGTGGATCCAGAACTTAAATGCATTCTTGTCATATTCCCCTCCAGACATTCCCCAACAGGTATTTTGATGCAGAGGGAAGATATTATATTGGAATGGATATTCCTACCACGTAAACCAAATAAGAAATTAAAGACTTATATAGAAAAGATCTCTGATTTGATTCAAAAAGGTAAACTAAGACTTCGCCAGTTGACAGGAATGGACCCAGCAGAAATTGTAGTACCTTTAACTAATGAAGAAATTTCATCACTATGGAAAGATAATGAATACTGGCAGAGAGCCTGCAGTAACTTTTTGGGAGAGATTAACAACCACTATCCCAAAAGCAAGAGAATAGAATTTATAAAGAAAACCGAATGGGTCCTTCCTCACATTGTACGACAAAAGCCAATTTCTGGAGTCCTCACATTCTATACTGATGCAAATAAATCAGGGAAAGCAGGATATAAATCAGGAGACTTAAGTAAAGTGGTACAAAGTCCATACAGCTCTGTACAAAAGGCAGAACTGTATGCCATTCTTATGGTACTGATGGACTTCACAGAACCCCTCAATATAGTCACTGACTCTCAATATGCAGAGAGAGTTGTTTTACATATTGAAACTGCTGAATTTATTCCTGATAATACAGAATTAACTTCATTATTCATACAATTGCAGGAAATCATCAGAAAAAGGGAACATCCTATATATATAACACATATCAGATCCCATACAGGTCTGCCAGGACCTCTAGCACAAGGTAATGATGAGATTGATCAGTTACTAATAGGTAATGTGCTAGAAGCTTCAGAATTTCATAAGAAATACCACACAAATAGCAAAGGTTTGAAGAAGGATTTCTCCATCACTTGGCAACAGGCTAAGGATATTGTGAAAAAATGTCCTACTTGTTCCATCTATAACCAACTTCCATTATCTGCAGGGAGCAATCCAAAAGGTATACAAAGAAATGAAATTTGGCAGATGGATGTGTTTCATTTTGCAGAATTTGGAAGATTAAAGTATGTACATCATACCATTGACACCTATTCAGGATTTCAATGGGCAACTCCTATGAGTTCTGAAAAGGCTGATTCTGTGATTACACACCTATTAGAAGTTATGGCCATCATGGGGATACCTGTACAAATTAAGACAGACAATGCTCCAGCATATGTCTCCAATAAAATGAGACAATTCTTTGCTTATTACAATATAAAGCATGTTACAGGTATACCACACAATCCCACAGGCCAAGCAGTCATAGAAAGATCCCATCGAACTTTAAAGGATATGCTAAATAAACAGCAACAGGTAACAATGACTCCTAGAAATAGATTGCATAGTGCTTTATTAACCTTGAATTTTCTCAATGCTGATGAGAAAGGAACAACAGCTGCAGAGAGACATTGGACGACAGACAAAACTCCCGAGCTAAACCAACCGGTTTATTTCAAGGATGTGCTGACCTCAGAATGGAAACCTGGATATGTTCTACGTTGGGGAAGGGGTTTTGCCTTTGTTTCTGCAGGAGAAGAAAAGCTATGGATACCAACAAAATTAATAAAAATTCGATTTGAACAGGAAAAACCCCTTGATGAGGTGAAGTAAAAGATCATCCACCAATGTGACATCTCTACAAGTTGTAAGAAAAATTTAACAATCAAGGTTGGGGTAGGGTTCTGTTTTTGTCTTTCCAGGATAATGGAAATACCCATCTTCCAAAAATCATAAGGCCTTGGATATCCGGATGTTTACAGCAGAAAGAAAGAATCTATTGGTACCAATCTACACACGGTAAAATCTCACTGTCTAACATCTATCTCTCTATTAATATAGAAAAGTTGTGGTCCCAATTCAATTATAAGCCAAGCTGGCTTTGGAGATGGAATTGGCTCACTCCTTCTCTAAACCCAAGCACATTGCTAAAAGAAAAGTTTGAGAGATTCTTCAGTACCATATCAGAAGAGCCCTCTGGTGTGGGACAGAAGGAAACCAATAAAAAGGGACCATTGTCTTCTAGATTCTAATTCTCTCCATGCTTACTCTTGATTTCTCAGAATCCTTTCTTACATGCTATGTCCTCTTTAAATCCAAATCTTCCATTTTGATAACAAATAAGTTTTTCTAATAGCAATCTCAGAAGTCTCCAGAAGGAAGATGGGGCCCCAACAACAACTCTACCCAATCCAGAATGATGCCATGGTAATCATCATCATACTACACTTCTTACCAGAATTTCAGACAATCTTACCCATTACTCTAAGACTTGCTGCAGAACCTACAGTTAGTCTAACTGAAATTTAACTATCTGCGCTTTCTCACAGTACCCAACAGAGATAACATCACCCCCTAAACAGCAGGAAGCAATCCTAAGAAAACGACGCCCCTTCTCCCTTAGGTTTCATAATTCTCAGGGTTATGGATGATGGTTACAGGGTTGGGGGTGGAAGGAAATATTAAACTCAGTACTCCCAAAAAAAAAAAAAAAAAAAAAAAAGGAAAAGAAGAAATGGAATGGATACGTATAAGACATTATGGTAGATTATTGTGTATACTAGTAAACAAATTTAGTAAAATAGCAGCCTTAAATAATTTGCACTGTAATTTACACTGTTATGGATTCTTATATGTTGATACAAATGTAAACTATTTTTATATTCCTGTTTAAGATAATTTGTATATTGATACAAATACAGAACTATACTTGGTATAATGTACATATATTTCTACTCTTATTTGAAATGTTTGTATATTGATACAAATGTAAATTTATATCTGTCATACTTTATGTATGTTCTACTTCTGTTTAGGATATTCGGTATATTGATATATATTTAAGATTATTGTCATATTGCATATCCCACTACATACTCCTACCTCTGTTATAAATATTGATATATATTTAAGATTATTGTCATATTGTATATCACACTATACACTCCTACCTCTGTTATAACATCTTGTGTATTGTCACAACTTTGAAGTCATCGTTTTTACCATACACTTGCTTATAGACTGTCTACCTTGTTTACGTGAAGCCTTAGTCCTTAGGTTATTTCAGTAGATAAGACTTGTAGATTTATAGTCACCTATGCTTGTCATCTCTATAGTTACGTTAGTCAGGTTATACAGATTTACAGATACATAGGTCAGATGGACAGGTAATCTTCAAACACTTCATAGACCTAGAGAATATGGCATTTAAATAACTTAGAATTCTGTTGATGCGAGACACAATTGCTCCTGGCTGCACCAATTTGATCCCGAGAGAATGTTGGGCTTCTAGACATTTCCATTTGGAAGTTTGTCTTCTTGGCACAAAATGGCCTACTGGGCAAAGAACTGCCCTTGCCTCGACAGCTGACAGTACAAATGCAATGCTATCCTTTCTGGACAAGCGGGACACAAGGAAAGCGACCACTGTACTCTGCCAAGACAGGGTAAGATGGTCTTTCAGAATTCCTGCTTCTGAAAATGGTCTGTCAGATACTTTAGGCCTGTAGCCAATTTGAATGCACCAACAATGCTGAGAAACATTAGGTGATTGTCCAGGCTGCCAGCTGTCTCGGTCTACTCTCGCAAGATTCCCGAAAGTTGCTTGCATCCATCTACCATTTCTCAGGTACCATTATATTCCTTCTCAGGTCTTTGATGGGATTGAAGACTAGCAGTTATAGTTACAACTTAGTAGATAGAACATATTAAGTATTAGATTCAGGTTCTTTAGGGTAGGACACCTTTTGGAATGATCTTTGTAACATGCCATTTATCTATGCTCTATACTTCTCTGGATTTTAATATGTGTTTCTTGCTTGATATTGTTTGCATTGGTTGTAGTTCCATCTTATCTAGGTCATTATCCCTCATTATTCCTGGACAATATTTGATAACCATTCCTTTGTATATAGTCTTGTATTAGGTTAGAACCTTCTTATTTAGACAAAAAGGGGGAGATGTAGTGGGTAGCCATTCCAGCTTTGTTCTGGAAGTTCCAACCCCCATTGAGACTTCGGCAACTGTCACGCCTACAAGGCGGGGCCAAGGGAGGCACCTGGGGACCCGAGATCCGGATCGGCGAACGCTCTCTTGGTTCCAGGACGCTGGATGGTGGAGGTAGACAGAGGAGAGCTCCAGAGAACACCGCTGGACTGTGATACACCTTCCCCAGACCCCGCGACCTACCTATCCCTTAATTTGTAAGTTACGCCATTAAATAAATCTCCTTTTAACTACGTGGAGTGGCCTAAATAATTCCACCAATACTTTATTGCCCTTCCCCCCCCTCTCTCTCTCTCTCTCTCTCTCTCTCTCTCTCTCTTTCTCTGTCACACACACACACACACACACACACACACACACACACACGATGAGACTATTAGCTGTCAACAAAGTTAAGCAAAAATGGAGACAACTATGTCTTCCTCTCTTTACTTAAAAGGTGTGTGGTTTAAACTCAGAAGTTTGTTTCACTTTGATTCTATCTTAACCCTCAATAAAACCACAAAGAAAAAAGACTTGAGGCAGCCTAACCTATTCTTTGTTCTTTTCCTGTTACCTTGCCTTGCTACTCTCCTGCAAGGTGTACTTTCCCTGTATTCTCTTTCCTAAAAAGCTCCTAAAAAAGAGATTGTGTTTCAATTGGAAAGTACTCAAGAAGGGGCACCTTAGGTTGTCACATCAAAAAAGGAGATATTTCTTACAGGAGCAGAATTAGCTTAGTGATCTTTGAGTATTTTCCTTTGTAGCAACTCTTTAAAAGCAATCAAGTTTTAATAATTGCATGGTATTCTCTCTCTCTCTCTCTCTCTCTCTCTCTCTCTCTCTCTCTCTCTCTCTCTATCTCTCTCTCTCTCTCTGTATGGTGCATGTGCACATTTATAAAAGTCTATGCACATGCATAGAGGCCAGAAGAGGATGTCTGCTGTCCTGCACCATCACTCTCTGCTTTATTCTCTTCAGGGAAAGGCTCTCACTAAATTGGTGCTATGCTGGCAGTATGCAAACCCTATTGATCAGCCTGTCCCTGCTTTGTATGGCACTAGTGGCCACACCTGATTTTTTCATGGGTTTTAGGGATCTGAAGTCAGGTTTTCATCATTTTGTAGCGTATACCATTGAGCCATATCTGCCATCACTGTATTTATTTTTCTATTTCTTCCCTTTTATACTACTTTTAAAAAAGATTCATTTATTTAAAATATAATATAATTGTGTCATTTCTCCCCCAACCCCTGCCCCATTTCTTCTCAAATTCATGGCCTCTTTTCCTTTTGCTCTTATTGTTATATATACTTTTGAATGCATTTATTTATAAATATAACATGCTCAGTCTGTTTATTGTTGAATATATATATATATATATATATATATATATATATATATATATATATATATATATGTGTGTGTGTGTGTGTGTGTGTGTGTGTGTGTGTGTGTGTGTGAACTTAGGACGGATTACTTGGCATTAGATATCCAATTAAGAGGCACATCCTGGAGAAGATTAATTCTTCCTCTCTCACCATTCCATGGTTGCCTATAGTTATTTCTCTGGGGTTGGTGTCCTATAAAATTTCCCCTTTTTTCGATCTCATGTCTATCAGTATTGTCTTTATTCAGGTCGTTTTAGGTTGCCATATGGTTGAGCTGTCATTGGCGCAGTTTCTTTTTCATTTCCAGGACACACCGACTCACAGCAGGTTTCCTTCTCTTCTGGTTTCCCAGCACCTCTTCTGTGATGCTCCTTGAGTCTCAGATATGGAAGTTGTCTTGTAGATTCATTCACTGAGGCTGAGTTGTTCACCATAAGTTGTGTTTTTTGTAATGGTCTCATCTGCAGCAAAGAGACATTTCATTGATCAGCACTGAAATTGATACTTATCCCTGGGTACAAGGATGAGAATTTAGAATGCAGTTAGGAATCATGGTAGTTTAGTAGAGTGAAGGTAGTAGGTTTCACTCTAAGATTCATGAACTCACTTGCCCTTGGTAATTGGCTATGTTTTCAGTACCAGGCATGATTTCCCTCTTTTTGAGAGTGGCATAAGTCCAAATAGAAAGGTATTGCTTACCACTAAAATATGAGTTCCATGATTGCACCCTTAGAAAATCTTCTCATGCTGGTCGTTATGTAGTTCATCTGTGATACAGCTGATGACTATTGGTTGTAGTTATTGTATTCTGGAATAGCATCTTCTGGTAATATGAAAGCTACTCATTAGGAAAGACGATTTCAGGTCAGATACAACTGGGATTTTCCAAATTCTGTGTCCAAAGTGAAGGGTGACTTCAGCAACAGGGACTTGCCTTCAATGTATTGGAGACTATACATAGCAACAGCAAAAGCTTACATTGTCTGAGAAATCTCTTGGACTCTGTTCAAAAACACGATGATATGAAATATAAAAAGGTTACTGGCTTTGTATCTGGTTACATATATTTATATATGAATTTAATGATTTATTAATTAATTAATGGGTTTCCAATTTTTTAAATAACTAATGATTAAAATTAATTTATTATTAGTTTTTATAAAGTATATAAAATTGTAAAGAATTACTCTACTGATATTTATGGTGGACATATAGCAGAGATAAAATAAATCAAAACAAACCCAAATTATCTAGCAAAAATAATACAGCCTTTGAGAAGTTTATGCTAAATTGTAGCCTTGAACCATATATTTAAGGTATAAAGCCCATGGGAATTGAAAGGTTTAGGGCTGAGGAAGTGGCTCAATGGTTAAGTATTTGCCATGCAAGTGTAAGGATATGATATATCTGTGAGCTTTTATTTTGATGGAGAGGCCTTACAGCAAAGAATAAGTTCCAAAATGATAAACAAATAGTTTTATGTAATTCACAATTGATTAATGCACTAGGGGTGTATATATAAATATTTACACATTTTTTTTATATTTTCCACAAGTGGGTGTGTTTCTTTCTGTCTTTAGGAAGACAAGGGCTATAGATTTTCTCACTGTGTAATATGTACTTAGTAAAACTACTTCTGAAGCAAGCAGATTCTGAATATGCACTATCAAAGACCTCTCTGAAAAGTAAAAGGAATAATACTGTATCAAAATAAATGAGAGTAAGTTTTAATTGCAATAATAAAGACAAGAAAGGAAATATTCTGTAAAGATCGATCACACACTGAACTGCAAACAGGTTTCTTTGTTTTGTTTTAATAGAAGCAACAAATCCTGAAAAAACAGAGACAGAAATAGAATACCTCCTAAACACACCACATGGAAGGCTACAGAAAACTAAGGAAATATCAGTAAGATTCATTATTGCTGCTGTTACATAACTAACATTTAAAAAAATGGGGGGACTGTAATATAGTTTCATCATTTCCTTCTTCTCTTTCCTAACTCCAAACTCTCCTTCTTTGTTCACTTTCAAACTCATGGCCTCCTTTTCTTTATATACATATATATGTGTGTATGTATATTTTGTAGATGGATAAATATATACATATTATATTTTGAGCATGTTAGCCCCTAATTTCTTGTGTTATTCTTGCACTCAGAACCCTATTTTCTCCTCAAGAATTTCTTCTCCTATTTTCATGTCATGCTTTGCTATCCACTTCATTTAATTGTTGCTTGCATGAATGTATATGTGGATCATGTACTTTAGTATGGACAATTTTCCTCATCTGGTAAACCACTGAGTTAGATCTTTCTCTCCCAGCAATTATTAAGTACTTATATATCCTCAGGGAGGGTGTGCCTTATGAATTTGTCCCCAATGATGGAATGTTGAGTAGATCCACTTTGTGAAGGTGATATGAAGGCAACCACAGCTGATGTAGTTTATGATTTCAGCATATTTGTCTTGTCCAGGAGATATCCCAATTATTTTGGAGAATAATTTAACTTAGCATTCAACAAATAGAATACCAAAATAGGTACTAGACAGACCTTTTCCAGGTCAGTCTTTACATTTCAAGCATAAGAAACCTAAAGATGTGTCAAATTATTGGAAAATTTTATATCAAGGCTTACTATGTGCATAGTTGTATGCTATACCATAGGAACATTGCATGGCATGGAATCTGGCCCTTTCCCACAAGATAGTTATTATACCGGTTCACAGATTTTACAGTTACCTCAAATGCTGTAGTAGTTCAAGATAACAACACCCAGTGTTGCATTTAATAAAGACATTTTGGCCACAAGAACAGGTATGCAATTAATATTACCTATTGGGAAAAATGTACATATATTTAAAGAAGGTTGATATCATCATGAGTTAGTTGATTTAAATAAAGGAACACCACACAGAAGCATCGTATATGTTATGATTGGAAAGACAGGTAACATGGAAACTCAAGAGCATACGTCGTTGAGGGAATAGTGTGATGAATCAGGGTATGAGCACTTGCTTCACAAGCATATATACCTGAATTCAGAACCTCAGTGACAAAAAAAAAATATCATGCCCATATCCACACCTGTAAGATCAGCACTGTTGGTGGGGGGGGGCACACACAGGTGGATAAGAGGATCATTGGGGCTTATCAACCATGATATTTTAGCTCCATGATGAGTAACAGAGTAAGAAAAATGTGGAGAGTGAGAGATCAAGACATCCAAAATTCTCTTCTGGCTTCTAGAGTCATGCACTCCTGCCCACATAGGCCACCCACATACAAAACATACACATGGAGAAAAACACACACTGACAGAAAGTAGAAATGTTAAGGGTAACACATTGATCTATGGAGACAACATTGTACAAGAGGCAACAGAGGCAAGTTTGTTTTGTTTATTACGACGTTTTGAAGAGAAGAAAAGCTATACTGTGTGGGGTTCAAAGCAGCTTGCATACCAGATTGGCAAGCAGATTATTCTACAAGTGCCTTACTTCAGTGCCATCAATTTTCTGTTAGTAGAATAATGTGGCTAAGGTATATCAGTAACATATTTCTGTTGACTACCATTGTATCAATATGTAAATTGCAGACAAGTTCAAAATACAGGGTGAACATAAGATGGTGCTATGTAGGAATCTTCCTCGAGACTATGAGTCTGAAGTTACTTCAGATTTAAAGGACTGGGTTTCAAATCTGTCTTCCTTGAAAACACAGCCAAAAATAATTTTTATTCACATGGTAAAAAATATAAGCTAGAGCATGCATTTTTTTCAAACTTCACCTCTGGGGAAAAATTCTAAGAATGTTTCTAGTTGACAAATCAAAGAGTGGTGAACTCAAAGTTTTATAAATAATAGAACACAATTCTAATGAGTAATTATGCCATTTTCTCTAACGGAATTCATGAACTTAATTATGGATATTTGAAAGAATATATATATATATATATTCTTTCAAATATATCATGTGTATATATATATAATGTCATATATATATATCATTAATGTGATAGCAAAAGGGAGACAGGAGTAGTACTAGGCTAAGTATTTATAGTTGTAACATTTTATAAGAATATGGTTTCATATAGTTTTTAGGATTTACCTTTTATATTTGTAATCATTTGCTGCAGTATACTTTTTAAAAATGACATTTTGTTGGATGTGTCTGGTGTAAAAACATTCAGCTTCTATTAAACCCAAGTAATGAAAGTAGTCCTTATTTCTCAGAAATGATCAAAAAAAGATGACAGGTTAGCCAGTGATGGAATAAGACAATGCATGTGGTTAGCTTTTTATTAATATTCTTTTAAAATTATACTTATTTTTATTATTTTTAAGAATTTCATATACAAATAGTGTATTTATACAATTTGTATAACCCTTCTTGTCCAACTTCTCCAGTGATTCCCCCAAATCCTCAAATTCATGACCTTTTAAAATTATATCTATATGTCTATACAGATAGATAGATAGACAGATGATAGATAATTATAGGTAGATGATAGATAGATGATAGATAGATAGATAGATAGATAGATAGATAGATAGATAGAAAGATAGATAGATATACAGACAGATATAACCTTCTGAGTCCATTTATTTTTGTTTATGTGTTTATGTGTTATGCCTTAACACTTAAGATTAAATAACATATTAAGAGGCCCATCATTGGAGTAAAATGATGCTCCCTCTCTCAGCATCATTTAGCTCTTCATCTATGCGTGGCAACTTGTAAAATTACCCCCATATTATTAATGTTCTTTTTACCTGTAATAAATACAATGCTGTATAGATTATTTAAATTAGACATGAATGCCTGACATTAAGTATGTGTCTGGTTTTCAGCATTTGTTTATCATCAATCTAATGGTGGGGAAAATTTCAAGAGAATGCTAGGAACACGTTTTAGAACCCCAAATGCTAATCACTCTCCTACTTTCCTCATTGACTGAGTAATCATGGGGATGCTATCTTATGTGTCATCTGTCATTTATGTTTGTGTATTTTTCCAAAGCAAAAATGTGTGGATTCATTTCCAAAAGTTTACATCCTCTTTATTTTAAAGTGCTTCAAGCCCCTGGCCTTGTCCTATCTGCATGTCATTAGGCAAGCTTGGCTGTTAAAATTTTTCTAATTCCAATTTTTAATTTGGATGGTGTTAGCTATGCTAGCAGACACTACTAGGGATCCAGTATTTCTTGTTCATCTGTATATAGACCTAAACTCCCACAAGACCCTTTTGAAAATGGGTTATTTTCCATTTTCTATGGTTATAGTAGTTATATTCTAGAATAGCACCAACTACAGGATTGCCTAAAGTGAAGAATCATCACGTCTAGATAAAAATACAGATAGAACTTGAGTTGGTTGATGACCTTTACTTTGATACAAAAGTAATACTTTCATAAGTTCACTTTGAAATTTGAATTTTGTATATGTTCATAAGGTAGTAAGGGGCAGTATGATATGTTTTTGTGATTCTGGACAACAATAGTGAGTAAAGTTCTCGGCTAGACACGTGGTCATGAACAAACAGATTATTCTAAAATAATGTATCACTAAATAGGTTAGGTGCTATAAATGTAGTTTTGACTGTGATATTTTCAACATATGACCAGTTTTTCAGTATATAACATGACTTTCTTAATGTATTTCTTATTTCTTTCATAAAATACTAACCAAAATAACTGGAGAGGAATGGGTTCATTTGGCTTACGTGTTACAATCCATCATCAAGGGAATCCAAGCCAGGAACGGAAGGAATGTCTGGAGAGAAATGTCACTTATTGGCTTGCTCAGATTGCTTTCCTATACAATTGAGAACTATCTGCCCTAGCTGGGCAGCACTTACAGTGAGCTGACTCCTCCACCATCAATCAGCAATCTAATAAATCTTGTACAGGCAATTCCTGAAATGAGGGTCCCTCTTCCCAGCTAAATCAAGCTAGTATCAAGTTGAGCAGATTTATCCAGTACCTACGTAAGTAGAGTAGCATCCATGGATGGTTGAGTCCCTTGAGGTTCTGGTCTCAACATCAGTGACTGCTCAGAAGATAATCTTACATTGTGTGTTTCTAAGTAATGTAATCTAAATACACTACATTTCTCATTTATTTCCATTGAACCAGAGGTATTGACATGGGTATTTAGCAGAAGTTACTAACAACATTTGGGTTTTTTGTTTGTTTGATCTTTTTATGTAAGACACAATACATGTAAAGTCAGCTCAGGAATACAGGCCAATTTACATGCAGTCGCTTTGGATTCCAATTTAAACAAGAAAATAAAAAAAAAAGACAAAATATATGTGAAAACTATTACACTAGACATACTTCAAAACACTCAGGTAGGGACAGAATTTGAGAGGAACAGCTAAAATTAAGGGGGATTTGAAGGATAATATGGAAACAATACAGTAGAAGATTCTAAAAATATATACATATATAAAGGATATCTAAATGAAAGCACTAAATAATGGGGAATACAGAGTTCAATTTGGCCATCTATTGTCAACCAAATGAAGCTTCCAGTCCTTGGCTTGCATCTAATTAATTTTTTTGGCTACATCTAATTATATCTAATTAGATTGGGTTATATCTAATTAAAGTGTTGACCATAACAACACAGGTTGTTGCCCAGACAATAAGTTGAGCTCCACCAACTGACAAGTCACAGAAGATAACACCTACACAATTCATTCAACGTGAGGAAGTAGAGCTGGTGCCTACAAAGAGTCTTCACCCCTTTGTTTTAGCTTCTTTGGTACAGGAAGGTATTCTGCACACTATCAAAAGAGAAACATAAAAACCAAGATAGCCACAAACCTTTTGGTCTACAATAATGTGCTGCCTGTAAGATATGCTAGGGCAATACTGGCATAAAGCTTGTGGGAGTAACCAATCAATAACTGATTCAACTTAAGGCCTACTTCAGGAGATGAAAGCCATACTGTAGCTAGAGTTTTTCTGCCTGGCTCACAGTCAGGACAAATCTCTCTCACCTGCCAGTCCCGCAGCTACTCAGACCCAACCAAGTAAACACACAGAAATTTATATTACTTATAAACTGTATGGCCATGGCAGGCTTCTAGCTAGCTGTTCTTATATCTTAAATTAACCCATTTATATTAATCTATAAGTTGCCACGTGGCTTGTGGCTTACTGGTATCTTAACATCTCATAGCAGTGGCTGGCAGGGTCTCTCTGCCTCAGCCTTCCACTTCCCAAAATTCTCTTCTTTCCTTGTCCTGCCTATACTTACTGCCTGGCTACTGGCCAATCAGTGTTTTATTTATTAACCAATCAGAGCAACACATTTAACATACAGAACATCCCACAGCACCATAAAGCTTGGATGATCATGAGCCTGAGACTAGATAGCCCAGAGACCTAGAATAAAATTACTTTTGATCTAAAAAATTAAAATAAATGTAGTAATACTCTGCTGTACTCACAGATCAGTTTCTTGTTCAGGCATCATCAGAGAAGCTTCCTGTTGTGGAATATTATTTTATTTGTGCAAAAATATGTTACTGTAAATGGATGGTCCTTTCCTGCCCAACAGTTCCCAAATAAACACACAGAGGGTTATATGAATTATAAATGCTTGTTTGATAGCTCAGGCTTGTTACTAGCTAACTCTTACACTTAAATTAACTCATAATTCTTATCTATAATTAGCCATGTGGCTTGGTACATTTTTTCAGTATGCCATTCTCATCTTGCTTCTCTGCATTTGCCAGCGACTCTCTGACTCAGCCTTTCTTCTTCCCATCATCAATTTTGTTGCCCAACATTTTATTAAACCATTCATGTGACAAGTCTTTACAGTGTAAAAGAGGATTATTCCACAGCATATTACATATTACCTTAACTATGGAAAGGTGTGTTACATTTGTTTATGCTGCATTTGTTTAACAATGTAAGGATGTGTGTTTAATGTGTTGCATTTATTCCACCTTGCCTGCCAAAGGCATCTGATTGGTCTAATAAAAAGCTGAAGGGCCAATAGGTAGGCAAGAGAGATATAGATGAGGCTAGCAGGCAGAGAGAATAAATAGGAGGAGAAATCTAGGTTCAAGGGAGAAACAAGAGAAGAAGGAGGATAAGAGAATGAGGTAGATGCTCAGGGCCACAAGCCAGGCAGAGGTCAGCCAGCCGTAAATGAGAAGCACTGAAAAGAAGATATACAGAAGGAAAGAAAAGTAAAAAGCCCCAAGGGAAAAGGTAGATAACGATAAACAGGTTAATTTAAGTTAAAAGAGCTAGGCAGAAATGAGCCTAAGCTAGGCCAAGCATTCAAAACTAATAATACATTTTCATGTAACAATTTGGGAACTGGTTGGCCCAAAAAAAAAAAAGTCTGGTATAGCTTCCTCCTGCAGCAGATGGAAACAAATGCAGAAACCCACAGCCAGACATTAGGCAGAGAGTAAGAGACCTTGGAACACTCATCCCTAAATGGGATGTCTCCATCCAATACCTCCCTTTAGATCTCAGGTAATTCCACAGAAGAGGAAGCAGAAAGAGTATAAGAATCATAGTGGAGAGCGGTAAGCAAGAAAACAACGTCACTAAATGAACTGAGCAAAGTTTATGTGAACTCAGAGACTGAGATAATATGCACAGGGCCAGCATGGATCTGCAACATATCCTCTGTGAATATACTATGACTACTAGTTTGTGTTTTTATGGGATTCCTGAGTGAATGAACCAGTGCTTCTCTGATTCTTTTGCCTCCTCTTTTATCCTGTTTTCCTTCAGTTGGATTGTCTTGTCCAACTCTGATATGATACTTTTTATCTTATTATATCATAGGTATATATATATATATATATATATATATATATATATATATATATATATATATATATATATTAAAGTTAGCCTTTAAGAAAGAAGTAATAAAATAAGCAGGGGGGAGGTTGACTCTTTAAAATCTCAACTGAAAATATATAATGTATGACTAACAAATTTCACCACCCTTCTTATAATCTTATATGATTCTAAAAGTGTCATGAGTGTTGACATTTACAAATAAATTTTGGTGAGTAGACAGATTCACAGATGCAGAGGCCATGAACAATGAGGACCAACTGTGGATGAAGGTCTGGAAGAAGAAACTGGGAGAAGTCATCACAATTATCCTGTCATATTAACAGTTCCAGAATGCTTCAACTAGGCTTTCAGAATTATGAGACAAGCTACCTAAGTAAGATAGAAGTATCAGAGAAAATGTCAGCAAAGATAATTGATGATGTATACAATTACTTGGGAGTCACTGGGAGAAAAGCAGTGACTCTGGGAAAGTACATCAGGTTGCACCTGATGGAAGCATAAATGCATGAAGCATCTTGATTGATGGCCTTCTTAAGATGGAGTTTAATATTTTAGAATATGAGGCTTCCCTATGCTGATAGCCCTCGAAAATGAAATGAATAATAAGCAGTGTGAATTGCCTCTGCCTTTATAACTACTTGTTTCTCTAATAGACATCCTCATATTTCTCCTGTTACTATCAATTAGATCAAATGCTATTTTCTGTTTTTATCACTCTTTTTTAATTGACAATAGATTCTTTTCTTATAAAATACAACCTGACTACAATTTGATATTTCCTAATTCCATTGGTTTTCCGTGTCATTTCTTAATTTAGTAGAAAAGACTAAATGTTTTTGGTCACTCAGTTAAGTTCATTTTTAGTGAAACCTAATTTTATTTTTTTTTTTTTGATTTTGAATGAACCCACAAGTTGTTGGAATGATGAAACTGTTTTCCCTGAATTTACTGTATCTTCTTAGTGACCTGAGGCTACTTACTACAGAGTTCCCATGATGATGGATCTCATTTGTGAACATGATGGGCTCTCAAATCACCTGGAATGTAGGCCTTTGGACATGTCTATGTGGGATTACATTGAATTTTATTTGGAAAAACCTATCCAGAGTAGGAGGTATCATTCCCTAAGCTGGGGTTCTAAGAATGTGTAAGTGACCTGAGCAGTCATTTGCTGTTCTCTTCTTCCTGACTTAGGATACAGTGTGACCAGCTGCCCCAAGAGCCTACTTGACTTCTACACTGTTATAGACACTTTCTTAAACTTTGGGCCCAAATAAACCTTTCTTTCCTTGGGTTGCTTTTGTCTAGATATTGTATCTCACATAAAAAAGCAACTAACACAGATTCTGATCCCAAATGTCAAGACTGGATTTCTCTTTATTATCTTGATTCTCTAAACATTGCTAGTTAGCAAAATAGTGTTTGCTCTCTTTGTTGGATACAGCCTTTTGTGGCTGCTTCCACATTATCTAGAGGCAGTAAGTAATAGAGTCTATGTCCCCCCCACCCTTTCATTACATCTAGCATTGACAGATTTCCTAGCTGCTTCTCCATTATATCATGTCCATATTTACAAAATCATTTATTATGTGGGACTGCCAATTATTAGTAATTTCTACTAAGGTAGAAGACCATTATAACTGTTGAACACATTGAGATGGGTGACCTAAGTCTATATTTTTAGTCTACAGAGTCCCTACATGCTGGTATTATCCTTCACATAAGGTTAAGTAAAACCATTATTTCATCTCAATAAATTCCTATGATAGAAAGGAAACAATACTATCAAATGCAGTGGTTCTCAACTTTCCTAATGCTGTAACCCTTAATATGGTTACTCATGTTGTGGTGACCCTCAACCATAAACTTATTTTATTTTGTTGCTACTTCATAGCTGTAATTTTACTACTATTATGAATCATAATATAAATATCTGATATGCAGGATATATGATATGTGACACCCATACCCAAATGATCACAACCCACAGGTTGAGAACAGCTAATCTAGTATTTGTTGTTGATAAATTGTGAACCCCAATAAACTTATCTGAGGGTCAGAGAACAGAACAGCCACTATATTAAACATAGAGGTTAAGCAGTGGTACACACACCTTTAATCCTAGCATTCTGAAGGCAGATATCCATCTGGATCTCTGTGAGTTCAAGGCCACACTAGAAACAGCCAGGCACGGTGACACATACCTTTAATCCTAGCACTTGAGATCTCATGTCTTGCTTGGGAAAGACACATGCCTTTAATCCCAGGAATTGATGTCAGTTAGCAGAAAGGTATATAAGGCATGAGGACCAGAAACAAGAGGCTTTTAGGCTTTTAAGCTTTTAGGCTTTTAGCAGCAGTTCAGCTGAGATCCATTCAGATGAGGACTCAGAGGCTTCCAGTTTGAGGAAGTTGGCAAGGTGAGGTTATCTGTGGCTTGTTCTGCTTCTCTGACCTTTCAGAATTCACCCCAATATCTGGGTCACCTCAGTTTTTTTATTTAATAAGACTGCTTAGAAATTTGTGTTGCAAATATTAATGAAAGTTTTAGACTTGATATAGTTATTCACACTAACACTTTATTTTTGTTGCTATATTCTATGAAACTAATGATGAGTGAATGACATATGGTCATGGTGAAAGTAAATCCCTAATGAACATCATCAGCCCTTCCTTCCCCACATCAATAACTACTGTGTTATGGTAATAATACTCTCCAAACTTGGTTATCTCCCTGGACTCTCATGTTTTTAATTAATTTATTTTTTATTAAAAATAGATTATTCTCTCATTCAATTCATTCCAATCACAGTTTCCCCTCCCTCCACTTCTTCCAACACTCTCAACCTCCCTACCTCCCTACATCTACTCCCCCTTTGTTTCCCTTCAGAAAAGAGCAGGCCTCCAAGAGACAATAACCAAACACAACAGAATAGGATAAAATAAAACAAAGCAAAAGCACTCATATTGGGCCTGTGTCATCCAGTATACCAATTAGAGAGATGCTCTGACAATGTTTGTCTTTGTAACATGAATGTCGGCTGAGCTGTTTCATAATCCCTATAATGAGCTGAACATTTCTATACAGCTTTGCTTTCCTTTGCTTCCCCAACTATCTATTGCCTGTCCTTTGTTCATTTTCTGTAACTTCATTGAATTCATTTCCAGCAGCAGTATCCTAAATGTATATATTCAACTGGTCATGAGTGCTTTGCTAATAGGATCAGAACCGACGTCAGTTATCAAAATTCCACGTGTGAAATGGTGTATTCCTAACAAACAGTTTGTTCACTCCAATTAGCGCTTTGTATTTGTCAAATTAAATATAATACTTAGAGGACCAATCCGGTACCAGCTCTGCCAATCCTCAGTGCTACGTTTTAATACTTCGTCCTATTCTATCATTACCTGATTGAATCTGGCCTTTTGTACTTATGAATATGCATAAACTAAGTGTGAACACTTTGATAATGTAGTATAGAAATAATTGATAGTGTGTTGTGTAGAGTGAAAGTAAATTTTCCAAATAATATTGAAAATAATATTTCAATACTTTATTTACAGAAAACACCCAATATGTCCACACATAGTTCGTAAAAATTCCTAGCTAAATTGGTCTCTTTCTCTTCTTCCTTCCTCTCCCTCCTTTATTAAAAGCAATACCATAATTGACAGCAGGCACACTGGTGGAGGTCAAATTCTCTCTTTCAAGCAGCCTCTTTAGTATTGATAAACGTATGTATGTTACTAGTTCATTATAAACTACATAGTCTTTTTATATCTGAAAACATTTGAGAATGATTTCGATAAAGTTACCCAGAAGCAAAATGAATCTTTCTTGTTGGACTTCCTTTAGATCACTGGCTCCCAGATAACGACATGGAGACTTATTAATTATAAAAGTTTGGCCTTTAGCTCAGGCTAGTTCACAACTAGCTCTTATAACTTAAATTAACCTGCTTCTATTAATCTAAGTTCTGCAATGTGGCGTTTTACCTCCCCGCCAATCTGTATGTCCAATTTTCTCAATGTCTCACTAGCATCTTCTGCATGCCTACATTCTAACTCTGAGTTCCTCTGTCTGTTTGGAAGTCCTGCCTATTCTCTCCTGTCTAGCTATTGGCCATTCAGCTCTTTATTAAACCAATCAGGTGCCTCTGACAAGCAAGTTAAAAAAGCAGCGCATCTTCACACAATGTGATCAAATATCCTGCAACATATAGCCAAACAACAAAGTCTTGAATGCTCAAACCTTCAAAAGTTAAATCCCAAGTGATCCAAACCACTAATGCCTAAAGTACTCACACCTTAATCTTGAAGTATTATTTTCCAAAATGATGAAACTATGTAATGCAAGTAGAAATTCGGACTCTGTGAAGGGGTTGATGTGTTTCCAGTTAAATGAGGGTATTTATATCAACTGTACTGGATAAAGTTAATGTAAAATAATAGAATGGTGAATATCTGACCAGGTGACTTCTTTCCCTTCACACATAGCACCAAGCATGTCATCAAAAATTTTCTCATGTCAGAAATGAAGAAGAATTAAAATTACAACATGAAGTCGTGAGGGAGACGTGAAGAGAATACATCCACTGGGGAGAGCTACGGGGGAAGAACTGGAGGGGCAGGAGGAGATGGATATGATTAAGACATGATATATACATATACTGGAATATATGTATTACATTGTCAAAGAATAGATTAAAAAACACTATAATTAGGGGAAAAGGGATGTATTAAAAATAGCAATTTGAATCTAAGTTATTTTCATATACAGGCTCTTTAAATATTAGAAAATATATCAAAAAGTAAATTGTTCTTAATTAGAGTTTTAACTGTTAAAGAAGTCAAACTATTTACTTGTGTATCTAACCTATGAGGGTTAGAACCTAGTTCAATTTGGCTGATGGATGAAGTAAATCAAATTCATCCCCAGTAATGTTTAACCAATTTTGCTCCCATTGAATGAAAATCTCAGGATTTGCACACTAGTTTATGTATTAATATTTTGATGAATTTCAACTTGCACAGATCATTATTTGAAAATTTGATAGTGGGATTTGAAGAAGAAAATGGATTTCAAATGAATCTTCAATTATAAAGTATGTTATTCCATTCTGTGTATATACTGTATACTGCGTGTTTGTGTGCATACATGTTTGTATGAGCGGGATATAGGACAACCTTTGTTGTTGGTATTCACCTTATATCTTCAGAACAGGATCTCTTCTTGCTGTTCACTGCTGTATACATCTGATTACCTGGCCTGTAAAGAATCCTCATGTCTGCCTACCATCTCACCATGAGGCCACTGCACTGGGATTCAAACTCAGATCCTCACACTTGGACTGCAAGCACATTTATCTACAGAACTGTCTCCCCATCTCCAGGTCTGGAATCAGTTGCAATTAGGACTCTCAGAGTGTATTGCAAGATTTTATGAACTGATTAATTTCTCTAATTTGCTGTATTTATTGGTCAGAGTTCAGATGAGTGACCTGAGAGGATATGGCAATAACAACATCCTTTCTTATATGATTTATTTTCATTTTGAAGTGTGTGTGTGTGCGTGGGGGGCATGTACACATGAGTACAGGTGTCTGCAGAGACTATAGGCACCAATTTCTCAGGATTTGGAGTCACAGGTAGATGTGAGCTGCTATGTGAGTGCTCAAAGCTGAGTGTTCTTTAAGAGTAGAGCATGCTCTTAACCTCCCTCTCTCTTTCTAAATACATATATGTATAATATACATATGTGTTACATGAATATATATGTATATAATTTCTTCCATTTTTAGATTATAATATTGTTATTTCATTCTTCCTTATTTTTCCTCCAAAGTCTGACATAATCTTCTTTATTTTTCCAATTCATAGCCCATTTTATAATTAATTTTTGTTACATATATGCATACATATATGGATAATATTGTTTGTGTGTATCTCTCCAGAGATGACCTTTCAATATTGGATGACCAAATGGTGTACTCTCCCCTGAGGAAGCCTCTTTCTCACTCCTAGGATTTCTTAGTTGCCTGTAGTTTTTGTATCAGCCTGAGGCTGCACATTAGTATGCCTATTGCTGTTGTGATTGTTCAGCTCATGTTTCGGCAGTTATACTGGAGAAAGTTTATGGGTGCAGCTTTTGAAATTCCTCAGAGACACAGTCTCACTCTGCTTCACTGCTTCCTGTTGCCTTCACAAATAGAGATCCATACCATTATATATATAATAAATATATCAGTCACATATGATAGCATTCCCACTTAGCTATGAATATCTATCCTCTGAATATGAGAAAGAACATGCTGCCACATTTCTCTTTTCCTTCTACAATTATCTTCTCTTAGCCTTGGTTTAGAATCTTTTTTTCACAGACTTAGCATGTACCCTTCATCCTGATTCCATACATACAGACACATCCACAAATGAGAGAATAAAAGAAAATGATATTTGTCCTTTTTCATATGAGACTGGCTGTATTACTGAACATGATGATTTATAGTTCCATCAACTTCCTGGAAAATAACATGATTTCATTACTGATGGCTGAATGAAACTGCAGTGTATGTGTCTCACATCTACTGACAGTCTTCTAAGCTGGTCCCAGAGTTTAGATAATGGAAATGGGACTATGATAATCATGACTGCTAAAATACTTCTGTGCTATGCTCTTACAGTGTCTTTACAGTATATACACAAGAGTGGTGTAATTAGAAATGATTGGTTATATTATAGAATTCTGGGGGTGTTGCTTAGTACTGGTTTCCATAGTGATTGTTCTAGGTTACAGTGCATAAGTACTTATCAAACCCCATATCATCATCAGTATTAGTTTTCTTTTGCCTTTTTTTAATTTTAAAATTCCATGCATGTGTATACAATATATTGTGTTCAAAACCACCTTCCAATGTTCTAACTTGTTCCACTTCTTTCGATGCCCTACTACTTTCAAACTGGTCATCCTCTAAATTTCTTGTCTTTTTTTGGTTCAAGCTTTATGAAGGTGGTCAATTTTTTCTTACCAAGGCTGAGTTCAGCACTACCTATGAGTAGAAAGATAACTACTTAGAGGGCAGTTTGGTTACACGTCCTTTTGTCAAAGCTTCAGTAGTAGATTCCATATCGAATTGAATTGAACTGACTGTTGACTTCTCAGGCATAGGCTTTGGACTGCATTTGTAGCACCAGGCTGAATGTCATGGAGTTAGCCTTAGGTTGAATAATAAACCATGTTATCCTCTGAACCTTCATGCTATGTTTGCACATCTTGATAGGCACATCTTGCCTGGCAAGTTGGTATTAACGAAACTTCTTTCCAAACAACTTGCATAGCAACTTCTAGCAGAGGAAGGAAACTCCTGCACAATTCCAAGTGGATTTCCCTGTGCCTATTCAAAGTATGTGGTATCATCAGCAACAAGGTCTTGTCATCTAGTCATACAGCCAACAGCAATGACAAAGTCTGTATTGTTTTGAAAGCCTCTGAGGGCTCCGTTGTGAAATATTTGTTTACTTATGTTGTGTACTTTAACTATGTGAAGGTGTGTTGTATTTGTTTATGCTGCATTTGTTTACTGATACAAAAATGTTTTACAATTGTTTATGTGACATTTATTTAACTATATACAGGTGTGCTGCATTTGTTTCACCTTGCCTGCCTAAGGCACCTGATTGGTCTAATTAAAAAGCTTAATGGCCAATAGCTAGGCAGTAAAGGTATATGTGGGGTTGTTGGGCAGAGATAATAAGTAGGAGGAGAAAACAAGAGAAGAGGCAGAGAATGAGGGAGAAAGAGAGGAAGACACCCATGGTCAAGCAGCCAGGCAGCCAGGCAGCCAGGCAGCCAATAGCCAGGCAGACATGGAGTAGGACATACAGAATGAAAAAAAGGTAAAAAGGCTGGAGGCAAAACATAGATGAAGAGAAGCAGGTTAAATTAAGTTATAAGAGCTAGTGGCCTTATAAGCTAAGCTAAGGCCTAGTATTCCTAACTCATATTAAGTTTTCTTGTCTTTACATGAGAGCTGCTTGGCAGCCCAAAAGAAAGCCTGCTACAGGGTCTCCTGGCCAACAGCAAGTATAAGTATCCTGTGCCTGGAACTGAGATTTTAATTTAACCTATTAGTTCTTTGAGCAGTTTACCCACCAATAGAGGGTATCTTTGATTAACTTCTGTAAAATATATGCACATATATTTCTTTTTCATTTTATATAGTGGAGTGTTTCCATGTGGATTTTTTTATGTGTACTTAGTTTTGATTCATCTTCTACTCCACTCCTGTCATTCTTCATCCCCATTTAATCTTTTCCACATATAATACCCCTTATATTTTTACATCACAAAAGTTTTATTATCCCCACACTCCTTGAAACATATTTTTCTCTCATAGCCTCTCAGAGATTATTTTTTCTTATTTCTTGGCCACTATATACACTCATTCCAAATTAAACACAGACATCTAAAACTTTGAATTTAGGATGTACATATGAGAGAGCTAATGTGTCTTTGTCATTCTGGGTAGGTTTTATCTTATCACTGTTATATACATATATAGTTTCATTATAAATTCTTTTTCCTAGAAGTCACATTTTCCTTCTGTGCTGTGTATGGTATTCATCATCTAGTTAGCAGTTGGTGGGCATCTGTTCTGATTCTGTTTCCTAGATACTGTGGACAGGAAAGCAATGTACATAGATGTTCGGGTATCTTTGCACGGGGGCATTGAGTCCACTGGCTAAATATCTGGGAGTACTATAGCTGAGTGGTGGTACTGTTTTTAGTTTTCTGAGGAATCTTTAAACTAATTTCCATAGGAACTATAACATTTATCATCTTATCACAACTGAATAGAGTTCCGATCTCCCAATATACTCAGCAGCATTTCCTATTGTCTTCTTGTTGATAATTAACTGATGGGGTAAAATATAATCTGAAAGCCCTTTCAATTCGCATTTTCCTAAATGAGTAAGGATATGAAGTTTTTTTTCATATCTTCATTTTCTATGCACATTTCTTTCTAAAGCTGTATATTTTTTGGGTCTCTGATGGGGTTAAGATTAGATTGTTACAGTTTTCCTTAGATATGACAGAAAATAAATTAGTTACAAAACTTTATACTCACCAAGATAGGATAGATAATGGAGCATTTGGCCAACCACAATTACCCCTCCCTCCTCTTCTCCCATTTCTTCCTTCTACCTCCCCTCTACCTCCTTCAATCCACTCCTCCTCCTCTGTTTCTGCAGGCCTCCCATGGATAACAACAAAGCATGGCATATCAAGTTTCCATAAGATTAAGCAATCCTCTTGTATTTAGGATGGTCAAGACAACCCAGTATGAAGAATAGGTTCCCAAGAGACAGTCAAAGCATTAGGGACTTCCCTGCTCCTGTTGTTAGGGCTCCCACATATAGACAAAGTTATGCAATGTCACATGTATGTTAGAGAGCTTAGGTTGGTCTAATGCAGGCTCTCTGGTTGTTGATTCAGACTCTGTGAGTTCCTATGAGTCAGGTTAACTTTTTCTGTGGGTGTTCTTGTGATGTCCTTGACCCCTCTGGCTCCTGCAGTCCTTCCTTCCTCTCTTCAGCAGGATTCCCCAAGCTTGGCATAATGTTTGGCTGTAGGTCGCTACATCTGTTTCAATCAGTTACTGGATGAAGGCTCTCTGATGATAATTGGGGTAGTCACTAAGATGATCATAGGAGAAGGCCACTTCAGGTTATTTATCCACTATTTCTAAGAGTCTTAGCTGGAGTCATCCTTGTGGATTCGTGGGAGATCCTTGAGAGTGTGAACAAGTAAGTCTGTGTTTCTTGTGCCTTCTCTTAGGCTTTTCCCCTTCTATTTGTTTGTTCTGTTCAATTATAACATGTTAGTTTACTATATATAGTAATCCCATAAGACCTGGTTGTTTCCTAATAAGAGACAGAAAGGTAGTAGATCCTGATGAAAGGGGAAGTGGAAAGGAACTTGGAGGACTGGGTGGGGCAGAAACCATAATCAGAATATATTATATGAGAAAAGAAGTTTTCAATAGAAGAAAGATATTAAAAAAGCTTCCCATATTATAAACAGCATATAATGTATACACAGCAAACCAAATCTAATGAAAACACAGGAAACAATATTCCTACTTGAAGAAAGCAATGTGCATAGCCAAAGAACTGTGGAAAGAAAGAAAAAAGCCATAATTATTACATTCAAAGTACCACCCAGAACAGAATCAACACTATCAAAATTCAGCAACACAATGACTGCCATTAACACACACATTTCAATAATAACTTTAAATACCAATGGTCTTAATTCTCCAATCAAAAGCACAGAATAATTGACTGCAGGGATCTAGAAACAAAATTCATTTATTTGTCTGCTGTCTACAGAAAATAACATCTTAGCTTTAAAAATCAGTACTGCTTTAGAGTAAAATTATGAACAAGACACTACAATCATTTGAGACAAGGAAGCAAGCAGGTGTTGCTAATATCTGAAAATAGACTACAAACTAAAACTAATCAGAGGAGATCAAGATTATGTGTCCCATTTATAAAGGAAAGTTAACTAAGAAGACACTACTATCGAGAACACTATGTCTTGTATAATTCTTGATTTTAGAAGTATTGCTCTCAGTTTTTTCCATGCAATTATTGTATGTAGCCCTTATTATTTTGAGATATGTTCCATATATTCCTAAAGTTTACAGAACTTTTATCATTGAAGCATACTGAACTTGTCAAGTGCCTTTACAGTATCAACTGAAGTAACGATGTGATTTCTGTCCTTCAGTTGGTTTATATGGTGTATTACGATTTTGACTTACATATTTTGAACCAACTTTGCCTTCCTGGGATGAAATCCACTTGGTCACAATATACAATCTTCTTCATGTATTCCTGAATTCTGTTTGCAAGTATTTTATTAAGAGATGGGAATGGGGGAGTGATTTGGTGAGAAGGCTTGGGTGTGTGAAGAAGGAGGATAGGGGAATCTGTGGTTGATATGTAAAATGAATAGAAAATCTCTTAATAACAAAAGAAAGAAAGGTTTAAAAAAAGATTTTTTTCATATGGTAATCAAAAAAAGAAGAAGAAGGCCCCAGGTGGATCTCTGGGAGTCCAATTAGCGAGAATGAGGAGGGTTTATATGAGAGAGAATTGTTGAGACCAAGGTCGGATAAAGCACAGAGACAAATAGCCAAACAAACGGAAACACATGAAATATGAACCAATGGCTGAGGGGTCACCAACTGGATCAGGCCCTCTGAGTGGGTGAGACAGTTGATTGGCCTGATCTGTTTGGGAGGCATCCAGGCAGTGGCACTGGGTCCTGTGCTCATTGCATGAGTCGGCTGTTTGAAACCTGGGACCTATGCAGGGTCGCTTGGCTCAGCCTGGGAGGAGGGGACTGGACCTACCTGGACTGAGTCCACCAGGTTGATCTCAGTCTGTGGGGAAGGCTTTGCCCTGGAGGAGATTGGAATGGGGGGCGGGCTGGGGGGAAGGTGAGGGGGGCGGGAGGGGGGAGAACAAGGGAATCTGTGCCTGTATGTAGAACTTAATTGTATTGCAAAATAAAAATTAAAAAAAAAAAAGAAGAAGAAGACACTACTATCCTAAGCATATATTCACCAAATTCTCTTGTACTTTATATTGTAAGAAAAGTACTACTGGATTAAATGACACAGATTAGCATAAATCAATTAATAGTAGATGATTTCAATATACCACTTTCTCCAGTAGACAGGTTATCTGTACAAAAACAAAAACAAACAAACAAACAAACAAAAAACAGAAATACCAGAATTGGTCTGCAACATCACACATCAAATGGACTTAACAGTTATCTATAGAATAATACCTCATTTAAATACCAATAATACACATTCTATCAATAGCACATTGAAGCATCTCTAAAAGAGAATACACCCTGGTGTAGAAGTAACCGTCTTATTAAATAAGAAACACAGAGCCAATGCAAAGATGGAAGCCAAAGAGTTCAGAGCTAATAGCCTTACCCTTCACTGCTGCTGCTGTCCTCTTCAGCCAAGAGAGCTACTTCCTGTCTGTCTGTTTTATAAACTTTCTGTTCTGCCTTCTCATTGGTTGTAAACCCAACCACATGACCACCTCATCACTGCCTGTCTGTACAGACCTCCAGGTCTTCTATGGTTGGTATTGAGATTAAAGGCGTGTATCTCCATGCTGGCTGTACCCTTGAACACACAGAGATCCGCCTAACTCTGCCTCCCAATAGCTGGGATTAAAAGCATGCACCACCATTGCCCACCTTCAGCTATGGCTTGCTATTAGCTCTGACCCCCAGGCAACTTTATTTATTAACATACAAATAAAATCACATTTCAGTAAAAATAAAATATCACAATAACCCTGGTGTAAAAACAATCCGAAATCAAAAAGATTGAAATCACTCCCTGTAAGCCAGCCTATCTTATAATACAAGGAAACTTAAAATAGACAGCAAACCAATCTTTAGCAAATACACAAACTCATGGGGATTCAACAATATAAGAAATCAAGAAAGAAAAAAAAATTCTGGAACTAAGTGAAAATGAAAACACAATACAACAAAACTTCTGAGATGCATTGATAGCAGTCCTTCATGGGAAATTTATGTCTCTAATTCCTCTATTAAAAAGTCAGAAAAAGTAATATGAGGCAACTATAACAGTTGGGAAAACAAGAAAAAAAACAAATGTAAAGACAACAGAGGGAGAGAAATAAGAAAAAATCAGGGAAGAAGTCATTGAAATAGAAACAAAGAAAACATTGCAAAGAAATATTAGATCTAATCACTGATTCTATGAGAAGATAAATGTGATTGACAGACTCTTGGCCCAAGTAGCCATAAGAAAGAGTTGACACAAATTAACAAAGTTGGAATTGTACAGGGAAATATTACAGCAGACACCAACGAAATTCAGAATATAATATGGGAATACTTAATAAAATACTACTATAAGATGGAAACCTAAAAGAAATGTAAGGATTTTACATTAATCTAAACCACCAATTTTACTTTGTTTTACTTTTAGTAATATGTATGTGTCTCTGTGTAGGTGTGTGCACATGAATGAAGGTTTCTAAAGATAGAGTTACAGGTGGTTGTAAGCTGCCCAATATTCATGATGGACCAGTACACACTTTCAACCCTTGAGCCATCTCTTTAGCCCCTTAGTGCTTTTTAATGTTTTTAAATTTTGGGGAGATTATAGTATAACCTCATCATTTCTCTGTCCCTTTCCTCCCTTCAAACTCTTCCATATACCTTTCTTTGCTTTTTTTCAAACTCATGGCCTTTTAAAAATTTGTTACTATCATACATTCATATATATATGTATATACATATTTCTAAACATGTAAATACAACCAGCTCAGTCTGTGTAATTTTACCTGTATGTATGTTTTTATGGTTGTCCATTCAGTATTGGGTAACCAATTTGTGTACCCTTTCCAGAGAAGACTATTTCTTCCACTCTGTTGCCTGTAGTTCTTTGTCTAGGTAGGGTTCAGGCTTTGTGGACTTTCCCATCTCTGAATTAGCATGTGTATTGGTATTGTCTTTATTCAGTTCAGGTTTAAACAATCATCTACGTAAGAATTTATAGGTGTACCTTCTGGCATTACTAAGAAGGCACAATCTGGGAGCAAACTCGCTTGTCCTCCCATTCTTTGAATCTTTCTGTCCCCCTCACAATGTTCCCTGAGCCCCAGGTGCAGGAATTATATTGTAGATGTATCTGTTGTGACTGGGCTCGACAACTTTGTACTGTGACTGGTTGTGGTTTTTTTGTCTTATAAACTGTGTTCCTTAACTGAATTTTTTAACTAGAAAGTTAAAGCACATTCATTTAGGGTTATTGTTGAGAAGGTTTGTTGTATTTGGAATTGTGTCAGTTGATTTTTTGTATTTCAGTATTTTTTTTGGTATCTATTTGTAGTAGGTATTACTTTTATGTATTTTCTTTAGTGACATGTTAACTCTTACAGCTTTTACATTTTAATTATTTAAGCCTCTCCCTACACACACATCTTCTGGTATCTAAAGCTAGTAAATTCTTAGTTTTCTCTCCCATCTCTGATAGTCTTTCCATTATTTTTTCTAGTTCCTTAGTAACTCTTTTTAAAATATTTTAAAAACAATGTTCGTACTATACTCCATGAACTTTAAATCCCCAATATTTTTATTTCTTTAATTTTTTTTTAAATTTCCTGTTGATAATTTCCACATCCATTATACTGACTTTCTCACTCATGCTGTAGCAGTCCCCATAAGTGTCAATGCTACTGATATATTTTAAGAGATATGAATATCTAATTTAGTAAAGTTTACCATGGTCTAATTAAAAAGATCTCATATTCTTATAAATAGTAACATTCTAAATTACTTTGAAAACCTATTAGCCCTATGGCTAAACCATTGATATTCAAAATCCATACATATATATATGTGTGTATATGTATATATATACATATATATATATATATGTATATATATACACACACACACACACATACTTTTCACTTTGGGTAATGAGAAATACATGGTATCCAAATATTAGCAATTTTAATTAATTCTTTTTACTCTTTGAGATAATAATATTCATCTTCACTTCCCTCTCTTCCCTCTAAACCCTCCTATATCTTCCACGCTTGCTTTCTTTTTCTTTTCTTTTTCTTTTTTTTTTTGCTTGTTTGTTTGTTTTTTCGAGACAGGTTTCTCTGTGTAGCTTTGTGCCTTTCCTGGAACTCACTTTGTAGACCAGCCTGGCCTCGAACTTATAGAGATTTGCCTGCCTCTGCCTCCCAAGTGCTGGGATTAAAGGCATGCACCACCACCGCCCGGCCATGCTTACTTTCAAATTCATGGCTTTTTATCTCCTTAATTATTGTTACATATGTATAAGTGCATGTGTGTGCACATATTTATGTGTTTCTAAATACATGATTAGAACTTGATCCATATGATTAATGTATATGTATAATGTATAATGAAAACATACTTACTTGTATGTATGTTTTCAGGGCTGATGTTTGCAGTGTAGTGTTGCTGGAGAATTTCTCTCCAGCTCCCGCCACCAAGTCCCGCCAGTCCCAGAGCCCACTTATAAAATAAACACACAGACTCTTACATTATTTAAACTGCTTGGCCATTAGCTCAGGCCTCTTACTCTTATATTTAGCCCATTTCTATTAATCTTTACTTTGCCACATGGCTCATGGCTTACTGGTACTTTACATCTTCCTTGTCCTGATGGCGGCTGGCAGTGTCTCCCTCACCCAGCTTCCTGTTCTCTCAATTCTCCTCTCTGTTAGTCCCGCCTATACTTCCTGCCTGGCCACTGACCAATCAGTGATTTATTTGTTGACCAATCAACAACACATTTGACATACAGACCATCCCACAGCAGTGTAGTATTTATTATTTTCTATGCTGTGTAATATTTCTTTTGACCTCCCATCTAAATATAATAACTTTTCTTTTACTGATATCTCCCTGATACCAGATACCTAAATATACCCAATGATAACCACCACTTTACTTTTTGATTTGAATGATCTATACTTTTTCATACTCTACATGTACTGTGATTAAGGTTTATATCCACTTAAGATGGTTAAGACTTGGTCCCGGGGATGGTATGAGTAGGAAGTATTATGAGCTTTTAAGAGGTGGAGCACAGTTGAGGTTTCTTGGGACATTGAGGGCTTGCTCTCAAGAGGGATTGTAATATCCCATTGTATTTCTACAACTGTTTTCCTTCATGTCATATGAGTTGAACTATTTTCTCTGATATATGTACCTAATACAACCATCAGGAACCCCCAGCACAGACCCAAACAATGCATCTTCCAAATCTTAGCCTGGAACCTCTATAAACATGAGATAGCCAGGCGGTGGTGGCACACGCCTTTAATCCCAGCACTCGGGAGGCAGAGCCAGGCAGATCTCTGTGAGTTCGAGGCCAGCCTGGGCTACCAAGTGAGTTCCAGGAAAGGCGCAAAGCTACACAGAGAAACCCTGTCTCGGAAAACCAAAAAAAAAAAAAAAAAAATGAGATAAATAAATATTTTCATCTTTATAACTTAATTTTCTCCCTCACTCTCTATATTTTTTGGGTTGTTTTTGAAACAGAGTTTCTCTCTATAGCCCTAACTATCTTGGAAATTGCTCTGCAGAGCAGGTTGGCTTTGAACTTGCCCACTTCTTCCTGTCTCTCCCTCCAGAATGCTGTAATTAGAGGTTTACCATCACACCATGCATATGGCTTATATTTTTTCTTCTAACAGACAGTAGACAAACACAACATACAGATAAGAAGATCTGTCTGACTTATTTCATGATTCAAGGTTTAGTATACTCAATTGATATCTTAAAATAATATTTTATAAGCATCTAAATTTAGTCACATTTTCCTATCATGACTCTTCAGCATATGCTATATTCTTAAAGCACTTATAGACACATTCAGACTCATTACCTTCAAACTTCATTTTCCAAAGTAATTTTTAATTTTACAGTACCTAGCAAATGATGTCTTGGAAAATGAAAGTTATAATGAATTCTCTTTTTCTGAAGGTCCCTTCAAAAACTTGTCTTGACTCTTTTGCTACTAAAGTTATTCATTTCTCAACAAGGTCATTACAAACACCCCCAGGCTAGAAATACTTTTTCTTGATTAGTGGTGGATATTCCAACAGTGAATATTCAATATAATTGTTAAACTAAATGAAAAGTTCCCTATTACTAAATCCAATCATACACTGTCATTGAAACCATAGCAACTACCTATGTAGGCTTCATCATTTTCAATGTAAGTTTTCAAACTCGTATTTCAAACTACAGATGTGATTAGGATAGTTCAAAGGGTTCTTTACAATTTTCTATTCTCTGCCTCTCCTTGCTGAAGAAGCCACCTAAATCAGTTCTGCAGTCAAACATATGTATTCAATAGCCTCTTGTCCAAGTCATTGGAACATTGTGTATCCAGCTAGATGATGAGATTTAAGAGGACCTATATTTGAAATCTTTCAAAAATGAAACTTCTGGAAGTACTTGGTTTCTGCTCTCAGGAGGATTGATTCTATAGATTAGAACATAAGAAAAGCCAGATATCAGTGAGGTAATTTCACTACTTCAAGCATCCACCCCAAATTAGAAACATTGCAGAATAAAGCAAATATGAGAAAATTTAGGAGACCACAAATTAAAGAAAAATAGTTTTATAATCTAATAATGAAGCATCGTGCACAACTAGTTATGTGAAATAATTGTTAAGATTAATGTCCTGTTTTGATTATTCAGAAATAACAATAATAAAAAGTAAAGTACATGATTACAGTAAACAAAATGAATCATGATATAAAGGTGATTTAATAACATCCTGTAAATATTTGAATTTTATATAATGCATATATTATGTAGCACAAATGTTTTCAATATACATCCCAATAATTAGTCAAAACAGTTTAAATAAAATACCTCCCATGTTACTATTCATATAAAAATTAAGTTGACATTTGTCATTAACTCTTTCGAGATCACAAAGGAGTAAACACACAAAACCCTTTTGATAGCCAGGATAGTTTATGAGGCACTGTAAGAAACAAAAGAGAAAAGGAACAATTTTTTTTTCATAATATACAAACATAACTCCAGAATTCCTAAACATTATTTGTACTCTTAATAAGGTATTGTTTAAATAAAAACAACTCCTTAAACTAACATGAAATAAATATAGGCAATAAACTATATCTTTTTAATGTTTATTATAGTTCAATTCATTGATTACAATCAGACAATGTTAATAAGACCTTATTGCTGAACATACTGTATTAATAAACATGGAGAATAATGTGGGTACTTGCCTGAAAGCTTCATCCCCATTGGCTAAGTTTCATAGTGTTATAAGGCACAATGAAGCCAAGAAACAAACAAAAATATTTTTGAAACTCAGAGTTATAATGTTTTTAATGAAGAGTTTCTGTGATTCAAGATTGATACAGTTACATAGAAAACAAACTTCAAATAGCTAGTATATACACACACAATAAGTTTATATGTATGTGTGCACATATGTATAAATATAAGTATGTATATATGAATATAGATATATAGACAGATAGATAGATAGATAGATAGATAGATAGATAGATAGATAGATAGACAGATAGATGATAGAATTTTCAAGCTCATATTTATAAGTCATTGGGTCTCTCTTTCTTCCTTCTCTCCATCTGTTCCTTGCTTCCTGCCTCATATCTTGTATGCTTTGACCCAAACCTTTGTGTTTTTCCAAGAAAGGTTGGTTTCCATATGAACAGGAATCAGAAATAGAAGTAGGAGTTATCTTGCACAAAACATCCAGGGATCACAGAGACCAAGAAAGAAAAGGTGTATGAGAAAATTAGTGTGAATCCTGTAGTGTTGCACCAAAGTTGCATTATACATAAGGGAACATTTTCAAAACCACACGTACAAAAATATGGCTGTGAATATGCATGCTTGCACTAACTCCCCATTCTTTCTACTGGGGAAAAGAGGACAATGCTTGAGTATCAGTGTATTCAATATTCACAGAAATCTCTTCATTTCTAAATAACATACACCAGGCAACGAAAACAGGCTAACTTAGAGAAGCAGATGGTCTCTAAAAATGTGATAAATTGGAAGATAATACAAACCTAGAGACCTTTCCTGATAATCTTATAAGGGAAAGGTGACCCCACAGTGATGGGGTCACATCAGAAATTAGGAAAAAAATGAGGAAAGTTCGTAAACACAGATTGCCAAAATAATCCTTCAACTGATTGTGTGACATGGAACCATCATTCCTTCAAATTAACATGTATTTAACACACAATTAAATGATAAAAATGCCCCTTCCACTACAATGTTTAGAAGAAACAAGAGATCTGATGACTCAGTGTTTGTTGACTGTTATATTTAAAAATTGGCACAGCAAAGAAGTATCAACTGACATAAAACAAACAAAAAACAAAATAGAAAACAACAAAAGTATCACAAAGAACAGGAAATTTGTGTGGCTTAAAGTGTTTCCACATTAAACCCATCAAAATATAATGGGGAAGCAAGGACAATTTCAACTGAAAAACACAGCATATATCACTTTACACAAGTCATTGACAGTATCATTTGGGAGTGGGCAAATCAAAATTGAAAAACCGCAAAATAGTTTATAGTAGAAAAAAATTAGCAACATTTTTGGGATTTGCCTTTTGTAGTTTTTGTTTGTGGGTTTGATTTGGATTGGTTTAGTTTGGTTTTGGTTTTTGATTTTTTAAGGCAGAGTTTCTCTATTCAACAGCTCTGGCTGTCCTGGAAGTCACTGTGTTGACCAGGCTAACCTAGAACTCACAGAGACCCGCTTGCTTCTGCCTTCAGAGTGCTGGAATTAAAGGCATGCATCACCACAGCTTGGCTTGGATTTTGGTTTTTAAAATGTCTTATCATAGTGTAATTATAATCAAATATCAAATGGACTCAACCAAAGGGAATTTTGAAAAAAAAATAGCTTTAATACACCTTCAAACTATCAATAGCGTAAGAACTGATTGGGATATTGAGGCACTGTCTAATCACGTGCAAGAACCAAGTGGTTTGATCCTGGATTGTGTCTTTTTTTCTGTAAAAAATATATTGGAATGATTGCTGAAATATGCATTCCATCTGTGGATTAGATGACAGCAAAGAGAATTTTCCTTGATGGATGATGGGGACTATACTTATATCTGAGAATATAAGGACAAATACTGAGGATGTAGTTTGGGATTATGCTGGTTTAGTAAAGTGGAAATTTTAGGTTCACTTCTAGATCCATGACTTCACTTGTCCTGAGTATTTGGCTGGTTACTAGTACCTTGCAATATTTCTCTTTTATTGGACGGAATATAAGTCCAATTAGAGAACTGTTAATTACCACCAAGGTATGTGTATCACTACTTCATTCTTAAGGTTATGGTGTTATACTGGTCTTTGTGGTTCATAGGCATCCCATCTGGGTAGAACTGTTAATTGCTTCCATCTTTTGGAAAGTTTCATGGTCTCTAGTAACATGAAAGCTGGTACTCAGGGAGGAGGAAGTTGGATCATTTCCAGCTCAGGGCCTTCTGGGCCCACTGTCTGCAGGTTATAGTGTCCTCAGCAATTGGGAATTATCTTCCACTTCCAGGACACAACCAAGAGCAACAGCAATAGACTTCAGTGTTTTTCTTGGACATCTCTGGCAAAACGATTGTGTTCAGCCTCTGACCTGTATTACTGAAGTGTTTAAAATGTGTTCTTTTGTATCTTGAAATGTATATTTTAAATTTTATTTAATTAACACAGTGTGTGTGTGTGTGTGTGTGTGTGTGTGTGTGTGTGTGTGTGTGTATTATGCAGATACTCATAAAGGTGAGGAACACTGGATCCCCTAGAGCTGGAGTTAAAAGTGGATGTGAGCCACCCAAAATAGATGTTTAGAACCAAATTTGGGTCCTCTGGAATTGTAATACTGAAGGATTTCTCTAGATTGCACATTTTTAACTGGTTACACACCAAAACATCTAATGTGCTAGGTGTGTGATCTCTCCCTATATACCAAGAAGAAATTTCAAATTCTAAAAATAACATGCATAGAGTCTTTATATATTTTTGTAAACAGGACATTTGTAAGTAGCTAAACTGAGAAAAATCAATTTTCCCAACAACAACAAAAAAAATCACAAACAATCCATCCAATGGAATACTTTGACAGTGGAAGTAGCTGAACTCAGAAACAACAACAACAACAAAAATGTTAGTTATTTTGTATGGTTAGTTGGAAAACTAAAGATGTAAAAATATACAGTGTGACTTTATTTGCATAAAGTTAAGGAACATGCAAAATCAAGCTATATTGGAGATTTTGCTTCCATAAAGTGAGGAAATTAATATGTTACAAATCCTACATAGTGATAACATTAGATACCTTAAATAATTGCATTTGGTGGAGAGGTCCATAGACATTAATTGTTATTAATTAAGGCAAATATGTAAAAAAAAAAAACAATGAATGAAAATGCAGCATTGAGTCCTGCAAATTAACCTAAGTGGAATTAAAAAAATTCTTTGATAAAGAATCTCTTCCTTAGTACATAGGCATGTCATGTGTCTGATAGGTATTCCCTTGTCTCCAGATATCGAACACCTGCAACTGAGATTCTAGTATCTTTTCATCCTTTAGAATTTTTCTCTGTGATCTTATAAAACAGAAATACTTCTAAAGATCAAATATTAAACTAATCCTCCCAGATTCAGAGTCACTTATCAAAGCCACTCTTTTAAGGCAGGACAGTTAAACCTCAAACACTACATACTCAATGCATGTTGGGTTTTGAGATGAGACTGTTGTAGCAGGTTGAAAAAAAATGTGGGTTTCACCATCATGAAAGGGGGAAATTGACTTTAAAGGAGAGTTGAGTACATCAGTGAGCAGATCACTTGAGTGAAATCCCACTGTGGGAACTTTCCTTCCTCCTCAAAGCTCACATTATGTCCAGAAAACCACTCAGATCAGTACAACAGCATACCAACCAGTATACCAGCATAAGAAAGGCAGAATGGAAGAAACGTTAAAACATTGTGACAACCCGTGGTAACTAATATGGGAACAGGCATCAAAGAATTTACTTACAGAAGAGCAAACAATGCAGAACATCCCCAGTGAATCTTGAGGTCATTTTGCCATGTATAGCAGATTCAAGGTCAGCCTAGTGAACATTTTAAGATGCTCTTTTAAAACAAAACAATAAAAATCGAACTGAATAATTTCCCCCTAAAACTATTTTTTTTTTGCAATCTAAACATTTAGGAGGGAGGGAACTGAAGAAAAGAGTGTGGTTTTGTGTACTCTCCCACCCTCAAAACACTTAAACTAGAAATTGCTTTCAATATCTTAATTTCTTTATTGCATTTTATAAATCAACTACTTCTGGAATTTGTTTGCTAGAGAACAAGTTTGTGTTTATAAGAACATTCAAATGGTTAGGAAATTGTATGATTAACAGGCTAACGTATCCATTAGGATCAACAAATTACTAATTACCTGCTGCTTCTATAAACTTTGAAAAAGCTGACTCAGAATTTGCTTAAACATAAATACAAGGCATTGTCAAGTTGCTGCAGAGCCCTTCAGTGAATGTATTGTAAACTCCTCAGAAGCCAGGATGGTAGCATCTGACATTCACATTGGTCCTTTGTCTTCCATTATTCAGAGCTGCACTTCCACAATAACATATTTAGAAACATACATATGGAGACAGTCCAGTGCAGGACTTAAAAGGTCAATATACATTGCTTTAAAAAATGAGATAAAATTGCAATGGCATACTTAAAGTGAGCAGCTTGGTTTGGTGGGTACATTCATCCCATGTGAATTAGAAAGGTTTCTTTGCCACTTCACATCTCCATCAACATGATACATTCCTTTCACTCACAGTGTGTGATGAGTATTAAGTTACATTCTTTGAAATACTGAAATCTGTATACTCACCACAGCACATTCTCTAATGGAAGATTTGCCAGAAAAACCAAACAGAATTAACTGGTGCATTTGGGGTAGTGATGACATGGGCCATGTGTGCTATTCAGTTTGGTACCCCAACAATATGAGGAAGATGAAGCACCTGACTTTTAGCCACATTGTGTTCTTCTGCAGACAGAAAACCTGATATCCACTACCTGGAATATTGTAGCAGGTAGCAAGATACTCAGAATCATCTGTGATGTGAGGAAAGCCTCAAAGACCTGTTGGTACTTTCAAGCTCTGGGCTACAGATTACATTACCTGAGCCTGAAAGAAACTCTTGGAGTCCTTGAACAAATTTCTGTCCTTTATTTCATATATTATTATGCATTTTGTGCTTTTTCCTTTTCATTAAAACCTTCTTCAAATAAAGAGTAGGACAACGTGTGATTGGGTCTGCTACGTAAGACAGTCCTTACGTAAATTCAGTAAAAGTACTGTCTACTGTAGGTACACATATTACTGAAGAAAGTCAACACAAAGGACACTAGTTAATCCATTCAGTGGATTAATCATACTACATAGAATGTGTGGCAGAGTCTAGAACAAAATGGAAATTGATCCATATTTTAGAGTTTACTCTATTGTGGCCATCATAAGTCCTACCACAGAGGCCCATCAAAGTGAATTTATCTAATAGTTGGGCTATTGCAGAGTCATAGGAGACCAAGTTAAAACTATCAATAAAATTGTTTTAGCCCATACAGGAGCCCTCAGAGTGAGTACACCCACCAATTTAACAATTACTGAGGCATGTCATTTCTTTATGACTTAAGCCATTCTATTTTATGAGGTCATTTCATTACAGCATTCAGAATCCCCCTATAACTTCCTCTCTGCTCCCAAATCCCTCACATAATTATACAAGACTGGCAAGAGCTGTCTTAATCGGTTCTACTTATGCCAATTTATACAAAGACATTACACTTCAGATGAAACAGGAGATGAGTTTTCTCCCCAGGTTCACTTGAACAGAATGGGAGGCATGTTGTTTTTCTTCTGAGTGTCAAAAGAAGGAGATGAAAATTTGGTTCAATAAATATGTAAATAGCACTGTCAGACTTGGAAAATAAAAATACAGAATGCCTAGTTATGTTTGACTTTTAGATAAATAACTTTATCACTATTATTTGTTGTGTTTGGAATACCACATGGGCTATACTTAATGGTCCTGAAATTAAATTTTGTTTATCTAAAATTCTAATTCCAGTTTAGCCCTGATGTCTTTTACTTTTTTCTTTTTTTTTATAATCTAGCAACCTCATTCATGAGGTATCCACAACTACATATTTGCATTTAGATTCCTGATATCAGATTTTCTTTTCCTTAAAATTATATCTATAAATGGGATGAGCTGTATCAGTATGAAGCAGAGCATGAATTGCTTTTAGAATGTTTTTGATGGAGATGAGGAGAAATGTCATTTTCACTGAAACTACCTCAGGGCATGGCTAGGAGTGTCAAGCTCACCATTTATCCTATAGTTCATTTGTTTGTCACTTTTTTTTTTTTACCAGCATTCCCTTCACAGTATAAGCTGTTGTCAAACAAAATGAATGCAACAATATTAAGAAATGCTGAAACAAAATGAATATTGAACACTTGTTGAGTAGCCCGTCTTATGTATAGGGCATAGAAAGCAGTTAGCTTAAAATATGTTCAGTGACAATACAGCTCCTCCTCCAAAACCTGAGGTACTTAAGCAGATGTAGCCTGGATAGGGGGTCTCTGGCAGGGACAGTTCAAAAAGGGCCATATATATGGCCAGTGAATGCCATGGATCCACCCATATCTGCCCCTTCAACACTGAGATTACAAATGTTCACTACAATGTCATCATGCCACCGAACACAACTTTTAACATGGGTTCTGAGTACCTATAGACTCATGCTTATGTGGTAGAAATGTTACTAACTCAGCTGTCCCACTGCCCCCAAAAGAGTATTTTATTATTTCAGCTGGAGAAATGTTGTAACCTCCTTATGATAAACAATTCAAAATGATAATGATTAAGGAGTAATATATTTATAAGCAGGTATTTCTGTGTGGCCTATAAATCAAAAGTCAACTACTTTTGCTCAGACTAGGTGGGCATATTTAGGCTTTGGAGGCCAAGAAGAAAAAAAAGTGAAACTGTGTTTATGTTTGTAATTAGAGTTGAAACAGATTTCTAAAACAATTTTCAATAAATTCTGTGTTGGGGTGGGAGGAAATAAAATGTATAAAATGCTAAAATTATATCTTAGTTAAAAATGTAAATAAAAAATCAAATGTAATAATGCTAAATGAAATGTGTTTTTAGGAGGTTAGTATCTGCTTACAAATGAGGATGGTAGATTTCTTCATGAGTGAGTAAACATGTCACTTAAGAAGGATTAAAGTATCTTTGTGGATTTCTGTGGGCCTCTCTAGCACTTTGTTTCTTCCTATTCTCATGTGGTCTTCATTTACCATGGTCTCCTATTCCTTGTTCTCCCTCTCTGTTGTTGATCCAGCTGGGATCTCCCACTCACCCAAGCTCTCTTTCCCTCGACCCTCGCCCTTCACTACCCCCATTCATGTCCAGGCTGTTCATGTAGATCTCATTCCATTTCTCTGTCATTGGGCGATCCCTGTGTTTTTCTTGGGGTCCTGTTCTCCAGGTAGCCTGCCTGGTGATGTGAGTAGCAGTCCAGTCATCCTTGTTCCACATCTAGTATCCTGTTATGAGTGAGTACATACCATGTTTGTCTTTCTGAGTCTGGGATACCTCACTCAGGATGATTTTTTTCTAGGTCCATCCATTTGTCTGCAAACCTCATGATGTCATTGTTTTTCTCTGCTGAGTAGTATTCCATTGTATATATGTACCACATTTTGTTTATCCATTCTTCAGTTGAAGGGCATCTAGGTTGTTTCCATGTTCTGGCTATTACAAACAATGCTGACTGCTGGCAATGGTCGAGAGACAGTCCGAATTGACCTACTCTGGTGATGGGATGGCCAAACACCCTAATTGTCGTGCTAGAAACCTCATCCAACTACTCTGGGATCTGGATGCAGAGATCCATGACTAGGCCCCAGGTGGATCTCTGGGAGTCCAATTAGCGAGAATGAGGAGGGTTTATATGAGAGAGAATTGTTGAGACCAAGGTCGGATAAAACACAGAGACAAATAGCCAAACAAACGGAAACACATGAAATATGAACCAATGGCTGAGGGGTCACCAACTGGATCAGGCCCTCTGAGTGGGTGAGACAGTTGATTGGCCTGATCTGTTTGGGAGGCATCCAGGCAGTGGCACTGGGTCCTGTGCTCATTGCCTGAGTCGGCTGTTTGAAACCTGGGGCCTATGCAGGGTCGCTTGGCTTGGCCTGGGAGGAGGGGACTGGACCTACCTGGACTGAGTCCACCAGGTTGATCTCAGTCTGTGGGGAAGGCTTTGCCCTGGAGGAGATTGGAATGGGGGGCGGGCTGGGGGGAAGATGAGGGGGCGGGAGGGGGGAGAACAAGGGAATCTGTGGCTGATATGTAGAACTTAATTGTATTGCAAAATAAAAATTAAAAAAAAAAAGAAGGATTAAAGTAGAAAAACAAATAAAAACGTGTTTCTTCCCAGTTCAGGAGCCACATAGCAGGCAGCATGCTGTAGATGAGTTGTAGCATGTTGATTACGCTGCTATAAGTCTCAACACTTTCATCAAATTTATACCAAAAATATATAATTAGCTAAAACTTTCCTTAGCATACAGGAAAGGAGGGGACATGAAGATAATGTCTGCTGTCACAATTTCCCTGGTAGTACAGGTTTTTCGTGTTGACCTCTGTGTATCGACTCCTGAAACTATTAGTTGACAACAAAATTAATCAAAGAAAATGAACTTTTCGAAAAAGAAAGGAAGAATCATCAGAAGCCTCTTCTAGCATAGGAGAAAGCAGCCGTGTGACATGCTCTGTAGAATCCTTCTTCCTACTGTGCCACCTTAAAAGCGTTAAAAGTTAAAATGATGCATGCCATTTGAAAGGACACTGACATAAAAAACGGAAAACTTTGCAACAGATTTGATCAATGGCTGAAATTATGTTAAGTTTTCTCTAAAATGGAGATCAAAATTTTTAGTAGAAAACATCCTATTCCATTTCACCTTTCACCTAGCTCTGAGGCAGTTTAGTGCACTTAATACTTTTTCTCTGGAGTTAAGTGCCCAGCATAAAACTCTCCCCAATTTGGAAATAGAGCTTGATTCAATCTTATATCAGATGAGGTACTCATTGCTGCTGGCAGATGTGACAGATTTTTATTATTGTCTTCTGGGGTAGAAAATGAGCCCAAAATAAAGTGTATACTCATTAGCAGCCTGAAGCAATATTAGCCCACCTTTATAAACCATGATGAGAGAGAGGAAACAAGCCCTAGCCTTGGAATTTTACTAGACCTTCATTTTTGTCTAGCGGATACCTGGCTTTCTTTGATTCATCCTTGATGAAATATAGAAGTGGGCTCATTTGACATATAAAGCATGATCTGCTCAGTTGTAAAGAAAAAACTCACCCTCTCTCTCATCAATTGGATTCCCAGAGCTCAGCCTGGTGCCTGGCCGTAGATCTCTGTATTTGCCTCCATCAGTCACTGGACAAAGGCTCTATGATGACAGCTAGGTTATTTGCTAGGCTGGTCACCAGAGTAGACTGGTCCAGGCCCCCTCTGGACCGCTGCCAGTGGACCAAGGTGGGGTCAACCTTGTGGATTCCTGAAAGCCTCCCCAGCACCCTGCCTCTTCCTATTCCCCTGATGTTCTCATCTCTCACGGTATCTTCCTCCCTGCCCTCTCACTCTGTCCCTGTTCCAGCTTGACCCTCCCATTTCCCTATGTTCTCATCCTCCACTCCTCGCTCTCTGCCATCCCCACCCCAGTCCACTCATGTAGATCTCATCTAATTTTCCTTCACAGGATCATCCATGTGTCCTTCCTAGGGTCTTTTCCTGTTAGCTAGCCTCTCTGGAATTGTAGGTTGCAGACTAGCCATCCCTTCCCTCACATTTAGTATCCACTTATGAGTGAGTACATAAGAGATACTGCAGGTGAGGGACATCAAGATCATGATGGGAGGAGGTGCAGAGATTACTGGCCACACTAGTAGAAGCCCATGAACTGCAGACTGGTGGCTGTGGAGCCCCCATGGGACTGGACTAGGCCCTCTGGATACGGAAGATGGTTGACTGGCTTGAACTGTTTGGGGGGCACCCAGGCAGGAAGATTGGGATCTGTCCCTGGTCTATGGATAGGCTTCTGGAATCCAGTGCCTGTGGTGTGACACCTTGCACAGCCTTGGTGCAGTGGGAAGGGGCTTGGACCTGCCTAGGCTCAGTGTGCTGGGCTTTGCTGACTCCCCACGGGAGACCTCGATTTGGGGGATATGGGGATGTGGGGTGGCTTAGGAAAGAGGGCTGGGGAGTGGGAGGGGGGTCTGTGAATAGCATGTCGAGTGAGCAGAAAATTTCTTAATTTAAAAAAAAAAAAAGAAAAAACTCCTGAGAGTCACGTTGGTACCGTTTGGAATGCTGCATAGATGCCACAATTATAAGGGACGAGATTAAGGAGACATGACCTGTATATTGACAGGTCTCTGAGTTCAGGATTTCTCAAAATTTCTTGGCCATTTCATACTTTAAAGGTTGGAAATTCCATTTGTTACTACCAATTTTATGAAATTGGTAGATGCTGTCCATCACAGATTTGGGAGAGGAAGTTTTCAGATCATAGGTTTGGTCAGGTTGAAGGTATCCTCACCAAAGTTCATTTGTAAATACATCAACATTAGAAAGTCTGAGGAAGTTTGTGACTTTTAAATTTACCAACTTGTTTTGTTACACTATTCCTGGAGAGACATGAACAACCATTGACTCACCCCAGATAGGCACTGACATCAGACCAAAGTATCAATTCCATCAAAGTAAAAAAGGGTGAACCAATGATTTATTGGAGTGCTTTTGGGTGAGTGATTACTTAAATGTGCATGACTGACCTTGCTGGAAACAAGAAAATGCACCTTGTCCTAAGTACTGCCATTTTGACTTCAAACTCCACTTTTCCTGTAAGATGAAACAAAGTTCATGTTACCAAGACCTAGCAGATCTGGGGACCTTCCAATAGCTCATCCACCTCCTGCTTAAATAATACAAATAGTGTGTTATGCATCTTTGGTTGTCTAGAAACATCATAGATGTTCATAACAACAGAAAAAAATGAATCTGGTTGGACTGAAAAGCTTATATTTTCTGTCTGTTGATAGTGATGAAGCACATAGGGAAAGCCCCTAATATGTGAATCCTGATTGGTGGAAAAATGTAACTGCAACTTTAACTTGGCATAAGTATTTGTGGGTTCTGTGCTTAAATACTTGCTGAAATGAGCATTCAGTGTCGAAGCTCAGCTCTGGAGTTTATTCTGCCATCATGATGAGTCAGGTTCTATAGTGTTGCCTAGCAATAAATCTTGCTTTGTGAAACCTCTGTGTCTGCTTGGGTTGATTTCGAGCCTCAGATCCACAACAATTTACAGGCAACTACATCCCTGGAAGCCCAACCCAGCATGGGTGATGCATCACGATAGCTGGAACCCTGGAGGTTTCTGAACAACTTGTGGGTAGCTAGAACAAGTGAGTCTCTTCTTCACAGCATTACTGCCTATATAATGTGGAGGTGAAGGGGGCCTTATATACCTGATATATTTCAGAGACTTCCTGAGACTTTTGAGCTGTTCTTTCCTAAATCCTTCCTTTTGAAGTATGTTTATAATAAAGAGCTTCCCATAGGATAGGATGTTACAACTCAGAGGGAACTCTTACAACAAACCTCACAGCTCGTAACTCACATGCAATGTGCATCTTAAAATGAAAAACAAGAAGAATGAAAATAAGAATTGTAGTAAGTCTTTAGAGTGGAAGAGTGCTGACTTTGATATGGAAAAAGTAAGCTGAATGTGGCTGCAGTAAAGGATAATTCCAGAGATAATCCCCAGAGACATAAACCCACAAAAGTTAAAGCCAAAGACATTTGATTAATATCCTTGCAAGTAGGTTTTGCTTAAAGTAACAATTCAGGTTGAAGAGAGAGTTCAATGGCTAAACACATGTACCACTCTTACAGTTGACCTGTATTCAGTTAGTACCCAGCACTCACACCAGGCAACTGACAACTATGTGCTATTCCATCTCCAGGGGAATCTAACACCTCTGGCTCCTGAGAGTAACTATACCTCTGTGTATGTACCCAGGCATAAACAACACAGAGACATGTAGTTAAAAGCAAACTAATAATGATTACAATAATGTAATGATTCATTGGACTTCATATTTTCCTTTGTTTTGTTTTGTTTTGTTTTGAGACAGGGTTTCTCTGTGTATCTTTGCACCTTTCCTGGAACTCACTCTGTAGCCCAGGCTGGCCTCTAACTCACAGAGATCTGCCTGGCTCTGTCTCCTGAGTACTGGGATTAAAGGCGTGCACCACCACTGCCCGGCTTGGACTTCATATTTTCCATCTTACAAAATATTTTGGAATGATCCTGGTTTATAGATACTCCTTTGGCAAACCAGTTCAACCATAAACAGCTGAAATAGCATTTGGACCTATGACACTCACCTGATTTGGTACTTAAGTGACTTCTGGGAAGCAAAAAATTACACCAGTGTTCAAGGATCTTCCACCAGTGAGGGGGATGGAAGAGCCTTGCCACATCTGTCGGTCTTTTTGCACACCTTAACAGTATTTTCTAGACATTACATGACAATTAGTTCCGATTTATACTTCCTCTAGTTATTTTAGTTATTTGTTTCACTTTTCACAAACATAAATTATTTTGGTTAATATATCTGGACCATGGCCAGTGTCACAGACAATCCCAAAAGCGTTACCAAGGCAGTTATGTTTTTTGGGATTCGAACACTGAGGAGTACCTAGGCAGACACAAAACAGAGCCAAGACAAAATTTCTTTATCTTTGTCATCTCAAGCAAAGTCTGCACCTATGGTATATCTTCACTTCTAGGTTCGAGGCAGAGCTTTGACACTTTGATGTCTAGAACGGTACTCAAATCCTGTTCCTGACACATAGAGGAGACCCCAGGAAAGCATGTTTATCTCCATTTCTATCAATTTACCTTATGTTCAAAAGGGAGAGAGAATAAAATAAGGAAAACTGAAGCACATAGCTATGCTTGCCTCCTGTTTGCTTTGGGAACAACAGCTATGTTTACCTTCTGTGGATGTCTTTGCAATACATTCTAGTCAAGTCAATTTTAAATATTTTGTAGGAAATTGTTTACCTCAGTGTTTCTATATCTTATGGATTTAGAAGTTTGTGATGAAGAATTTGGATTCTGAGGCTGGTGAGGTGGCTTAAGAACATGTATGGTTCCAACAGAGGACCTGAGTTTGGTTCCTAGAAACCTTATCAGGCAGCATACAGCAAAATGTAACTACAGTGTAAGGGCTCTGAAGCTTCATTTGAACTCTCTAGGTGTCAAATCATACCCCCCCTACATATGTAGTAAAGCCATATGCTCTATTTCCACAGTATTTGCCATACCTAACACAATATGAACACATTTAGAAAAAGTGGCTATACAACAGTGATGCATCTGAGGAAGCCGGCTGAATACTAGCAGTTTCATCAAGTGTACATGAATTTCTAAACGGTCTTATTAAATAGAAAACATGGAGCCAGATATAGAGGTGCAAACCTAAGAGATCAGGGAAATAGGGAAAGCCAAAGCTAACCTTACCTCACCAACTACACAACTGTAACATATATATAGAGTGCCTAGGTCAGTCCCATGCAGACTTCCTGATTGTCAGTTCAGTCTCTGTGAGCTCCAATGAGTCCAGGATAGCTGATTCTGTGAATATTCTTGTAGTGTCCTTAATCCTTCTGGTTCTTACAATTCTTCCTCCACCTCTCCTGCAGGATTCCCTGAGGTCTGCCTAATATTTAGCTGTGAGTCTGTGCATCTGTTTTCATCAGTTGCTGAGTGAAGCCTCTCTGATGACCTTAGCTCAGTTGTCTCTCCCAGTAATCTCTCCCTCTGTCCTGCCCGCACCTGATCCCTCTTGTTCCCATCTCCACCCTGATCCAGAACCCTCCCCCATCCACCTGCATTGTCTATTCTATTTCACTTTCACAGTAAAGTTCATTCAATTCCCCCTTGAACTCTTGTTACTTAGCTTCTCTGGGTCTGTAGATTGTGGCACAATTACCTTTAATTTATGACTACTATCCACTTATAAGTGAGTACAAACCTTGTTTTTCTGTCTGGGTCTGGGTTAACTCACTCAGGATGATCTTTTCTAGTTCTATCCAATTGCCAGTACATTTCATGATGTCATTGTTTTTAACAGCTGAGTAATATTCCATTGGATAAATGCACCACATTTTCTTTATCCATTCTTCAGTTGAAGTATATCTAGGTTGTTTCCAGTTTCTGACTATTACACATAAAACTGGTATAATCATAATTTAGCAATTGTCCACATGATATGGTGGAATGTCCTTTGAGTATATACTCTGGAGTAGTATAGCTGGGTTTTGAGGTAGATCTATTACCAGTTTTCTGAGAATTCACTATATTGATTTCAAAGTTGGCTGTACAAATTTGCATTTCCATCAACAGTGAAGGAGTGTTCCCCTTGCTTCACATCCTTTCCAGTATGAGGTATAACTTATGCATTGGATCTTAGCCATTCTGACAGGAGTAAGATGGAATCTTAAAGTTGTTTTGATTACATTTCCTTGATGGCTAAAGATGTTGAACACTTTTTTAAGTGTTTCTCTGAAATTTGAGATTCTTCTCTTGAAAATTCTCTGTTTAAATATGGACTCTGTTTTTAAATTGGATTATTTGTTTTGTTGATGTCTAGCTTCTTGAATTCTTAGTATATTTTGGATATCAGCCCTCTGTCTTATGTGGTACTGGCAAAGAACTTTTCCCATTCTGTAGGCTACCAATTTGTCATATTGACAGTATCCTTTGCCTTACAGAAGCTTTTAAGTTTTGTGAGGTCTCATTTAATAATTATTCATCTGAGTGCCTGTGTTACTGGTGATTTGTTCAAGTTGTCTCCTGTGTCATTGCATTCAATGTTTTTCCCTGCTTTCTCTTCTGTTAGGTTCAGCGTATCTGGTTTTATGTCGAGATCTTTGATCCACTTGGAATTGAGTTTTGTGAAGAGTGATAGATATGGATCTACTTGCATTCTTTTACATACTGGAAACCAGTTTGCCCAGCACCATTTGTTGATGATCCTTTGTTTTCTTTTTCATTGTATAGTTTTAGCTTCTTTGTAAAAATTAGATATCTATGGTATGTAGATTTACTTCTGGGTCTTCAATTCAGTTCCATTGATCAATCTGTCTACTTTTATGCCAAAGACAATAAGGATTTTATTCTGATTGCTCTGTAGTACAGTTTGAAATCAGGGATGATGATACCTCCAGAAGTTCTATTATTGTACAGGATTCTTTTATCTATACTGTTTTTTCCCATATAAAGTTGAGTATTGTTTTTTCAAGGTCTGTAAGAGTTGTGTTGAAATTTTTATGGGAATTGCATTGAATCTATAGATTGCTATTGGTAGGATGGCAACTTTTGTTATGTTAATCCTACTAATCCATGAGCATGGGAGTTCTTTCTATCTTCAGATATCTTCTCCAATTTCTTTCTTCAAAGACTTGAAGTCTTGTCATACAGGTCTTTCACTGGCTTGGTTTAAGTTACACTAAAATATTTTATATTATTTGTAGCTATTGTGAAGAATGTTGTCTCCTTCATTTTGTCAGCCCATTTATCATTTGTATATAGGAGGGATACTGATATTTTTTGTTTAGTTAATTTTGTATTTAATCACTTCACTGTTTATCAGCTGCAGGAGTTCCCTGGTAGAATTTTTGGGTTCACTTATGTATTCAATCATATTATCTTCAAATAGCATTATTTAACTTCTTCCTTTATAATTTGTATCCTCTTGATCTCCTTTCATTGTCTTTTTTGCTCTAGTTAAATTTTCAAGTACTATATTGAATAGATATGGAAAGTGTGGGCAGCTTTGTCTTATCTCTGATTTTAGTAAAATTACTTTGAGTTTATCTCCATTTAATATGATATTGGCTATTGGTCTGCTGTATATTACTTTTATTATGTTTAGGTATGTCCCTTATATCTCCAAGACAGTTATCATTAAGGAGTGTTTGATTTTCTCAAAGGATAACTCTCCATCTAATGAGATGATCACATGGTTTTTTTTTTCTTTCAGTTTATTTATATGGTGGATTATATTGACCAATTTTCATATATTGAACCATCAGTGCATCTCTGAGATGAAACCCACGTGATTATGGTGGATGATCTTTTTGATGTGTTCTTGGATTGGTTTACAAGTATTTTATTAAGCATTTTTGCACCTATGTCTATGAGGGAAATTGGTCTGTAATTCTCTTTCTTTGTTGAGTGTTTGTTGGGCTTGGTTATCAGGGTGGCTGTGGCCTCATAGAATGAATTTGGCAGTATTCCTTCTGTTTCTATATTGTGGAATAATTTGAGGAGTATTGGTATTGTCTTCTTTGACAGTCTAGTAAAATTCTGTGCTAAAACCATGACTCTTTTTGGGTGGGATATTAGGAGACTTTTAATGGCTGCTTCTTTTTCCTTGGGAGGTTATAGATGAATTTAAATTATTGATTTAATATCTGTCTCAATGACCTGTCCATTGGTGATAGTGGGGTGTTGAATTCTGCCACTATTAAAGTATTGTGTTTGATGTGTGGTTTAAGCTTTAGTAATGTTTCTTTAACAAATGTGTGTGTCCTTGCACTTGGGGCACAGATGTTAAGAACTGAGACATCAGCTTGGTGGACTTTTTTTTCTTTAATGAATATTAAATGTCCTTCTCTATTTCTTTTGATTGATTTTGATTTGAAGTCTAGTTTGTTAGATTTTAGGATAGCTACAGCAGCTTGCTTGGTATGTACCTTTGGTTGGAAAATATTTTTCCAACCCTTTAATTTCAGGTAAGGTCTATCTTTAATGTTGAGATGTATTTCTTGTATGCAGCAGTAGGATGGATCCTGTGTTCATATCTAGTCTGTTAGCCTATGTCTTTTTATTGGCAAACTGAGTCTATTGAAATTGAGAGATATTAATAACCAATGATTGTTAATTTCTGCTATTTTATTGTTGTTGATAGTAGTAGTAATAGTAGTAGTAGTAGTAGTAGTAGAAGAAATAGTGTGTGTTTGTGTGTGTGTGTGTGTGTGTGTGTTAGATTACTTATTGCCTGTGTATTAGTGGGTATAGTAAACTCCTTTGGGTTGGAGTTTTCCTTCTATTACCTTCTGTAAGCCTGGGATTTGTGCCTAGATTTTGTATAAATTTGACTTTGTTATATTACATTATGTTTTCTTCATCTATAGGGATTGAAAGTTTTACTAGGTATGATAGTCTGGGCTGACATCTGTTTTCTCTTAGACCATGCAAGACATCTATCCAGGTCCTTCTGGCTTTTAATGTCTCCATTGAGAAGTCAGTTGTAATTATAAACAGGTCTGCCTTTACATGTTACTTGATCTTTTTCCCTTGCAGCTTTTAATATTCTTTCTTTGTTTTGTATATTAAATACTTTGATAATTGTGTGACTTGGAAACTTCCTTTTTTGATTCAATCTATTTGGTGTTCTGAAAGCTTCTTGTACCTTTAAAGGCATATCTTTCTTTAGATTAGGAAATTTTTCTTCTACAATTTTGTCCTATATATTTTCTCAGTTTTTGTGCTGAAATTCTTGTGCTTCTGTTTCTATTATTCCTAGTTTTGGCCTTTTCATAGTGTCCCAGTATTATTGGATGTTTTATGTTAAGAGGTTTTTAGATTTAACATTTTCTTTGAATAATGAATCTATTTCATCTATCATAACTTAAATGCCTGAGATTCTCTGTTCCATCTACTGTATTCTGTTGGTGAGGCTTGCGTCTGTAGTCCCTGTTCCCTTACCCAGATTTTCCATTTCCAGAATTCCCTCAGTTTGAGTTTTCTTTATTGCTTCTGTTTCAATTTTAAGGTCTTGAACAGTTTTCTTCATCTGTTTTTTCATTTTATCTTGGCTTTCTTGGGAATCTTTAAGGAATTTATTGATTTCCTCCAATATTTTGTTTTTTTCCTCAATTTTTAAAGATATTTTTTCATTTACTCTTGATGGACCTCTATCATCTTCACAAAGTTGTTTTAAGGTCATTTTCTTGTGCTTTGGCTTCATTAGAATATTCAGGTCTTGCTGTCATATGACAGTTGGGTTCTGGTGATTCTCCATTGCTCTGGCTATTGATTGTTTTATTTTTATACTGGCATTTAGTTATCCAGATTTGAAATGATTAGGTCTAGGTTCTGATTTATGAGTTTGACTTTGTTGGAAGGGGGTTTATTTCTTGGTTTCTGTTTCCTCTTTGGTGTTCTAGTTTTGTGGCCTGAATTTCTGGTAGCTGGTGTGAGCTCTAATCATCTAAGGAGTCTCTGACCAAGTTGGAAGCTGACCTTCTGATGCTTAAATTGGACCTTGTTGTAGCAGGGGTTCTCTGTTTTTCTGATTGGTATGGCTTGTCCCTGAGTGGGTAAAGTCTGCTGGAACTTGGGAGAAGGACTGTTATTCTAACTGGTATTGCCTGCACCTGAGCAGAATGAGTCTGCCTGAGTGTGGTCAGGGTTCAGCAGCAGTGGGGATGTTGAGGTAGAGGGGCAAGGACTGTGGGATTGGTCATGGGAACAGAATTTGAGCAGTGGGTGTGTTTGCCTGGCAGGTGGGTCAATCTCCTATTCTTCTGACTGGTGTGGCCTGCCTAAAAAGAATTTTTAAGGTTATACATTAAATTTAAAACTTATTAGAACTTACTTATTATAATTATCTGCTAGATAACCATTATAGGCATTTTTTTCCAGTGCAGAAATACTCATGTTTAATGTGATGTAGAACAATTTAATTATATGCCTAGAGGATTCATGATTGATGGTTGCAATTCCTTGGCTGGCACCAGAAGACATTGTTTATACTAAAAGAAAAGATTTTAAAATGTATCTTAGAACATTAAAAATTACAAGGATAAAATAAATTAAGTAGCATGATTAGAGAAACCAAAATTGGTTTGATTATTAAGGTTGTTCCAGAAGTTGATAATGATAGAGAAAGGGTAGTCATGATTATTGAGACAGACTGTTCCTACATTCATTAAGCACTTCAAGAAAATACCAACAATCTCTTGAACTCCAAACAAAGGGAATCAATCACATTAAAAGTTATTTAATAATCTCCATAAGTAAACTTAGAGGAAAAAAGTTGTATCCTCATACAATTAATGTACATGTGTTCATCAGTGTCATGACTCTTCATAGTTTCTGAGTCTTATCTCACCTACAAAGTAATCAATTGTCTTATTTTTAAGGTGATAAGTTGTTTAGCCTGAAACTGGACAAGCGCATTTATCCAATAGTGCATACAGTAGTACACAGTATATAGTACCAAATATATATATATATATATATATATATATATATATATATATATATCCCTTTTTATTAAGAAAAAATTTTATTCATTTTACACACCAAAGATCACCCTCTTCCCTCCTCCCATCCCCCTAGCCTTCCACTCCCAACGCAACTCCCATTCCCCCCCACAAGAATGGAAGGCCTCCCCTAGGGAGGCACATCCAGTAGGGACAAGTCCAAGCCCCCCCCCCCCCCCTGCCTCAAGACTGCACGATGTGTCCCATCATAGGTAGTGGCCTCCAAAGAGCCCGCTATTGCACCAGAGATGGATTCTGATCCTACTGCCAGGGGGCGCCCCAAGCAGATCAAGCTACACCAAGCAGAGGGCCTAGTCCAGTTGCATATAGGCTCCAAAGCCATTGATCCAACTTTCACAACTTCCCTCTAGTTTCATTTAGTCATCCCTGCATGTTTCCCCATCATGATCCTGATGCACTTGGTCATAGAATCCCTCTTCTCTCTCTTTGATTGGACTCCTGGAGCTCTGCCTGGTAACTAGCTGTGAATCTCTGCATCTGCTTCCATTACTCATTGGAGAAAAGCTCTGTGATGGCAGTTAGGGTATTCACTGGTCTGATCTTTGGGGCAAGTCAGTTCAGTTCAGGCACCCTCTCTACTATTGCTAGTAGCCTAGGCTGGGGTCATCCTTGGGGATTCTTGGCAACTTCCCTAGCACCAGGTTTCTCTCTATCCCCATGACATCTCTCTCTATCATGGTATCTCTTTCGTTGCTTTCCTACTCCATCCCTGTTCCAGTTCAACCATCCCATTCCTTATGTTCTCATTCCTTATCCCCTACCGTCAATTGCCCTCCCCTCATCTCCAGTTTACTAATGGAGATCTCAACTATTTCCTCTTCCCAGGGTGGTCCGTGTGTCCCTCTTTGGCTCTTCCCTGTTAGTTAGCTTCTCTGGAGTTGTGGGTTGCTGTCTAATTATCCATTGCTTTGTATCTAGTATCCACTTATGAGTGGGTACATACCATGTTTGTACTTCTGAGTCTGGGTTACCTCACTTAGGATGATATTTTCTAGTTACCTCCATTTGCCTGAAAATTTAATAATGTCATTTTTTTTAACTGCTGAGTAGTACTCTATTGTGTATATGTACCACATTTTCTTAATCCATTCTTCAGTTGACAGGCATCTAGGTTGTTTCCAGACTCTGGCTATTATGAATAATGCTGCTATGAACATAGTTGAGCATGTGCCTTGTGGTATGATTGAGCAATCCTTGGGTATATGCCCAAGAGTGTTATAGCTGGGTCTTAAGGGAGGTTGATTCCCAAATTTCTGAGAAACTGCCATACTGATTTCCAAAGTGGCTGTACCAGTCTACACTCCCACCAACAGTGGAGGAGTGTTCCCCTTTCTCCACATCCTCTCCAACATAAGCTGTCTGCAGTGCTTTTGTTCTTAGCCATTCTGACATGTGTAAGATGGTATCTCAGAATCATTTTGATTTGCATCTCCCTGATAATTAGGGATGCTGAGCAATTCTTAAATGTCTTTTCACCAATTGAAGTTCTTCCTTTGAGAATTCTCTGTTTAGATCTATAGTCCCCTTTTCAATTGGATTGTTTGTTATTTTGATGTCTAGTTTCTTGAATTCTTTATATATTTTAGAGATCAGGCCTCTGTCAGATGTGAGGTTGGTTAAAATCTTTTCCCATTCTGTAGGCTGTTGTTTTGTCTGATTTCCTGTATCCTTTGCCTCACAGAAGCCTCTCAGTTTCAGGAGGTCCCAATGATTAATTGTTGTTCTCAGTGTCTGTGCTACTGGAATTATATTTAGGAAGTAGTCTCCTATGCCAAGGCGTTGAAGACTATTTCCTACTTTCTCTTCTATCAGCTTCAGTGTAACTGGTTTTATATTGAGGTCTTTGATCCACTTGGACTTGAGATTTGTGCATGGTGATATATATGGATCTATTTGCAGTCTTCTACATTTTGACATCCAGTTATGCCAGCACCATTTGTTGAAAATGTTTTCTTTTTTCCACTGTACAGTTTTGGCTCCTTTGTCAAAACTCAGGTGTTCATAGGTGTATGGGTTAATGTCATGGTCTTCAATTTGATTCCCTTGGTCCACATGTTGGTTTTTATGCCAATACAAAGCTGTTTTTATTACTATAGCTCTATAGTAAAGCTTGATGTCAGGGATGGTGATGTTTCCAGAGGTATTTATGTTGTATAGGATTCTTTCAGCTATCCTGGTTTTCCTGAGACAAGGAATCTTCCAGCTCTCTTTGAACCAAGAGATCAGTGACTCCTCTCCTACACAGACAGTCCTGCCTCTAGCACCCAGGCCCTGTTACATAGCTAGTACCTGGGAATCCCCACCCAACTCTGCTCCAGTTGCTGGCCAGCAGAGAAGACTCCTGTGACCAGGCTCCCCAAACAATACCCCCATCAGACCCTACAATCTACAAGACCCATGCCCTAGCCCAATACCCATCTGCCTGCGACCCTAGTAACTTTTTGAGACAAGGAATCCACCAGCTCCCATTGGACCAAGAGTAACTTCTTGAAACAACGAATCTACTAGCTATCACTGGACCAAGAGAGGCTTCCTGAGACACAGAGTACAGCAGCTCTGACTGAACCAAGAGCCCTGATAAGACCAAAAGTGGCTCACTGAGTCACAGAATTAGCTAGATTAAATTGGGCCAATAGCTAAGATTGGACCCAGATGGGCCCTCTGATACACAGACACAACAAGCACAGAGTGGACCAATAGCAGCTCACTCATACAGGCACCTCTTGCACCTATTGGAGGAAGAGATGGGAAGACACCAGTGCAAAAATACATACAACAACATAAGAGCAATATGGCATCACAAGAACCTAGCCCTCCTACAACAGCAAGACCTGAACATCACAATGAAGAAGAAGCAGAAGAATGCCACCTTAAAAATAGCTTCATGAAGATGCTAGAAGCCTTTCAAAAAAATGGAAAGTTCCTAAAGAAATTAAGGATAAGACAAACAAAAATTGGAAGAAATCAATAAATCCCTTAAAGAAAGCTAATAAAACCATGAAAAAGCCATTAAACACATGAAAAAAAAAACAATTCAAAATCTGAAAATTGAAACAGAAACAATGAAGAAGATACAAATAGAGGAAATATTGGAAATAGAAAGTCTGAGTAAATGTGCAGGAAACACAGATGCAAGCATAACCAACAGAATACAAGAGATGGAAGACAGAATCTCTGGTGTAGAGGATACAATAGAGCAAATAGATTAGTCAGTCAAAGAAAACACCAAAGCCAAAAAAGTCATAACACAAAATGTCCAAGAAATCTGGGACACCATGAAAAGGCCAAACCCAAGAGTAATAGGGATAGAAGAAGGAGAAGAATACCAACTCAAATGCATAGAAAATATATTCAACCAAATCTTAGAAGAAAACTTTCTCAACTTAAAGAAGAAAATACCTACGAAGATGCAAGAAGCTTATAGAACACCAAGTAGACTAGACGCCCCAAAAGTCCCCTTGCCTTATATAATTTTTAATTTTAGCATGCCATTTATTTCATTGCTCGATGACAATCTTTGGACGAGTATAATTTGCTCACTTAGCCTTGTGATTGGACTTTCATTTTGTTTTAAGTTTAGCATATTCTTACATTTGTTTATTAAGTATGTGTGTGACTGTGTGTATACTCATATTCTATGGTACATACGTGGAGGCTAGAGGCAAACATGTTCTTTCCTTCCACCTGGTGAATCACAGGAAACAAACTCAGATCAACAACTTAGACAGCAAGCATCTTTACCATAGAGCATCTTGATGACCCAGTTTTGTATATATGTAGGAGGTTGTATTCTGGACTAAAAGAAATATATGATTGTGAATTTTAGGAGACATGGAAAATTTTGCAAGTGGTTTGTGTTAGTTTATCCAGTCTCAATAGGAGTAATCTAAATGTAACTAGGATATAAGGGAGAAAGAATAGAGAATAAGAAATATTTGAGTAGTTGGGTGGTGGTGGTGCACGCCTTTAATCCCAGCACTTGGGAGGCAGAGGCAGGTGGATCTTTGTGAGTTCGAGCCCAGCCTGGTCCACAGAGCAAGATCCAGGAAAGGCACAAAGCTACACAGAGACACAGAGAAACCCTGTCTCAGAAAAAAAAAGAGAAATATTTGAGTGAGTTACACAGATAGTTCAGGGGTTAAGAGTGTTTGCTATTCTTTCAGAGGACCAAAGTTTGATTCTGAGGACCCTTATTAGGTGGCTCACAAATGCCTATAACTTTGGCTCCAGAGGATCAGATGGCTTTGATGGGTGTACTCTTCGGTGGGTGTACTCTCACATTTTCAACCTTCAAAAAGAAATATTTGAGTAATAATGATAAAGAATCTTCCAGTAATTAACAATGTAATACTATAAGTTCTGAAATCATTAAATATAAAAAAGAATAAACTAGCATCACCCCCCCACACACACACACACACATACACAAGAATAAACTTGGTAATTTGCTATTCAAATTAAGGAACAATAAAGACAAGGTTGTATTTCAGGAGAAGTCAGATATCTCCTCTAGATTTTTCAGTAGTCACATGAGTGGAGGAGGGTGATTGTTTTAGTAACTACCTCAGCCAGCTTCTCAAGGTCAATATTGACAGTGCTAAATTATGTTCATTGCTGACAGGTACATAATCCCACATTGACAGCTGCTATAATGGAATAAAAATGTCATTTCAGGAAGTGCAGAGAAGGTTAGTACTTAAGGGTGCTTATTGTGTACTCATGGAGACCTGAGTTAAGATTCACTATCACATATATAAAAAGCTAGGTGTGTTCAAGGCCTGTAACCCCTGTGCTACTGAGGTGGCATACAGATGGAGACAGAAAGACAACAAGTAATTGTGTTGGCTGGCAGTTTAGCTGCAAAATGTTGAGGTCCAGGTTCAGTGAAAAACATTGTCACCAGGCAGCAGTGGTGTACAACTTTGCTCCCAGCACTTGGGAGGCAGAGGCAGGTGGATCTCTGTGAGTTCAAGGCCAGCCTGGTCTACAGAGTGAGATCTAGGACAGGCGCCAAAACTACACAGAGAAACTCTGTCTTGAAACACCAAAAAGAAAATATTGTCTTCAAGGAATAAGGTGGGACCAGTATCGGATGACACCCTGATATCTTTCTCTAGCCTCTATATGCACATGCACAAAAGCATATGCTCCTGCAGATACCAATGTACACACAAGCATACACCAAACAGACATAGAAAAGCAAACAAACAAACAGAACATTCATCTCTATATTCTTCCTTGAAAACACTATATATCTTGTCTGACCATGAGAAAAGCATCAAAGAACCACTGGGGAAATTCTACAACTTACCTGAAAAATAGTCTTCAAAATTCACAAAAGTCAAGCATAACTTAGAAACTGTCATGTCAAAGAGGAGTCTATGAATACATGCGAATTAATTTGGGAGTCTTCAATGATAATCTGAAACAGCAAAGAATATTTTGTGAGAAAAGCTTAGTACAGTTTGGCATAGTGAGCATATCAGTGATGTGAAGAGTGGTTTTCCAAGGCAGTGAGAACATACCTTGGAGAAGCTCTTTCAGTAATTGACTCTGACTCATGTATGATACCTACTCCTTCATCTTGATGGTCTTGCATCTTAAAGACCTGCAGCAGGAATCTTGACACTTTCATGAAGTCATACCACATATTTAAAGGCAGGGTTCTGAAATTAATTTTCTAAAATTACTTACTTGAGAAGAAGGACACAGCATTCATGCATGAAAATATTTGGTCAGTCTCTTCTAAACCACCAGAGATCCCTCTGAAGTGTATAAGATCACAGCTCAGAGATTTCAAAACACTGTTGTCTGGTGCCTAGCTCAAGAGAGTCTGATTTGAGTGGTCGCAATGATGACTTGAGCATACATTTGTATAAAATTTTAAAGATGTACATAGACATTAGAATTTATTTCCTATCACTTCATGCAATTTCTCTGCATATTGTATAATAAACTTTAAGAGCAAGGTTTTATTAACACAGATGTCAATTTTTATTTTCTAAACTAGGTAAACATGACAAATATACTTCATCGAGACTCTGACTAGCAAATCCCTGAGTAAATTCCTGCAACTCAGTGTTGAATTTAGGTAGTCCTTGCATGATTAACCTAAGAATTTCTCTGTATGAATTACGTTTTTTCTTTCAGTCAAGCTCTGCCAAGTGCTGCCAGGTAATATTTACTCTATCGTATCACAAAATAAGTTGCTTAATGACTGGCCTTTTGCAGCTTCCTCCTCTTTCTTGAAGTGGCTTTCTTAAGCCAGTACTCATTCTTCTTTTCTAATACTACACTCTAAATTCTGAACTACAGATCTGTAGTCTACAGCCAGACTACTCTGTTCAGTTCCAGGCCTTTTTCTCAAGTAAAGAAAAATAGAATAGTGTGTGTGTGTGTGTGTGTGTGTGTGTGTGTGTTGTACTCTATAGTGAGAAAATATACCTACTATGTATCATCATTTCATATATTTAAGATATGCTTTTAGATACCAGTATACCATGATTTATTTCCAATTTACATTGATGAATATTACAGATATTTTATTCTTCTACAAGATATTTACAAGTATCATATCATAGTATGGAAAGAACAGCTCTTCACAAGTATCAAGCATTAACATACATTTGGAAACATACTTGATACTTTTGTGAAGTCACATTTATTCATACTCATAGTTCCTTTAATTTCTTACCTCTTTCTTTCTCTTAAATGAACCCTGAGAATATAGGGGAGTCCAAATTAATCCTGCAGATGACAAGACAAGTGCATTAGATCACAACAGTCAAATTGTTGCTCATATCTACACTTAGTGTCAATTAAAGTGATCATATGAGTGAGTAGACTGAGTAAATTGGTCAGCTGAGAAATCACCCATTTGGTTTATTATTTTATGTGAGCCATTATTCTACCATGTGCTGAAAGAGAAGCATCAAAGTAAAAAGTGAAAATGATTTGAACAATTTGTGATAACCAATCACTAACTGAGTCTGAGTCAAGACAGCCACTCTGTGTAGAAGAGTAGATGCCAAGGATTTATAGCACACACCTGCAATGTGTGCACACAGATATGCACACAGAGACAAAGGTGCACACACAGATAGTAACAAATACATGCACATGCATACGTGTACAAATAAATTCTAACCAAATAAGGTAGCAGATTACAGCCTCAGAAGAAGGAGACAGGGACTGTCAGTGCAGGGTTGCTAGCAAGACTAGCCATATCATTGAGTTATGGATTTGATTTAGATACCTTGCTTCAATGAATAATATAGAGGAACATCATGGACATCAACAGGAGCCCTTCACATGCTTACTTACACATGTTCACAAGTGTTCATATATATTAAAAATCATCCATGTAGCACATACAAATCACATACACACAAATGGAAAAACTAAAAATTAAAACAATGAACAAATGCACAAAAATAGTAAACATGGGAAACATTTATTACTATGGAAAATATTATACAGTTACTGATAGACTATTGTGGGTTTTGGCCAATTTTTGAAATTTTGTTTGTGTTCTGAAAATTAAGGTTGCCTGGAGATAAGAAGGTGGAGTTAGCTCTTAGTTAACCATAGAGACCAGGAGGTGGTGACTCATATCTTTAATTCAAACACTTGGGAGGCTCATGCCTTTAATACTAGCACTTGGGAGGCTCATGCCTTTGATCCCAGCACTAGGGAGGCTCACACCTTTAATCCCAGCACAATCAAGAGGTGGAGACAGCAGTATAAGGTGGGTGGAGACAGGTTCTCAGCCCCCTTTTGGTCTGATGATTGAGAGAGGTAAGAACTCCCTGGTGGCTGCTGTTCTGCTTCTCTGATCTTTCAACTTTTACTCCAGTATCTGACTTCTGATTTTTATTGATAAAATTAATTAGGGTCAGGCTTCAGGCCATCTCTCCCGAATTTGCTAAAATGGATTCAAAGTACCTTAGACACTGTGGAAACCAGCAGAGATTGCCTAATTTCTGTCTAGTGCTTAAGATTACAATGGAGTGGTTTTCACATGTGCAATTTTAGGTGCAAGTAATAGTCTACCTATAAATTAAATAGTTCTGTTGGATGTATATGATCTAATGATTTACCTGAATAAACATTGCATGGCCACAACACCCAGATCCTTATGTTCCTAACACATTTTGCTCTATCTGAATCCTGAGACATAAGAGAGCTGGTAAGGATACAAGTTGGCAAACTGATCCATTTAATTATCTTTAGATAGTCAACAAGTTGAAGTACTTTCATTCATATATGCACGCAAGATTGTAAGCATGTACTAGGATCACAAGGCTGAGAGCCAGATTTATTTTGTGAAATTAAAAAAAAAGATCACTTAATAGAATGGATAACTGACAACTGCACTTCATTTCAGCAGGGAGTAGGTCACTATTTCATTAGAATTTCATGTTGGAAGCTAACTTTAGTTCCTCACTTCTCAAAATAGATTGTTCAAAGAGCAGGAAAAAAGAGAAAATTATTAGGAACTATTTCTAGGCAAAATTATCATGTATTCATATTGTAACGTTTTACAGAAAGGCTCCTTTACTCTCAGAGATGAGGTAGGTGTCTTTGCAGAAACTGTAAATAATGTTAGACTCAGCAGCATCCTCCAGGGTAAGTTGCAGCAGCCAGCACTGCAGCCTTGTGTAGACCAAAGGGGAGCAATCCATCAAGCACTTACTAATCCAAGGAGTAAACAGAGGTTATCATCAATCTAGACTTTTCAGCACACTTCAAGGCATTAGAATTCATCCCCATGGGAAATTCTCTTTACAGAGGATGCCTGAATTTTAAATAATTATGGAGAAGCTGAACTAGAAAATATTTTTTTTTTAAAAAAGAGTAATTGAAAAGGCAGATATGTTTTAATTAGTATAAATGGAAACTTTTATAATTGTGTCTGAATATATGTGTATCATAAAATCACACACACATGCATTCTTTTAAATTACTGAAAATTAAAATCCTTTTAACATATAGCAGTCCAATAGAAATAAATGTATGTGGCATTAATAAATAATCTCAATTTTGATCAGCTTATCCATTGTAAATTTATATGTTAATATATTATATGTGGCCATTAGTAATGCTGAAGACATTTAGAGAGAAAATAATACCCATCATATTATTTTTATTCTATTATGTTATCAGACAACATTTCTGATACTTTGTCATGTATCCTTTATATTTTTCAAAAATTCTCTATGGGCCATTGATCAATAATTTATTCTTTGGTTTTCCATTTTTCTTTATTCCTTTTTTCCATTTTAAAATATTTGGACATAATTTTAATATATGGAAAGAGTTAGAATGAAATATAGAAGGTAATCTGTATGGTACATAGCACCAGATTTGAGATAAATGTAAAATAAATGTGTGTGAAGTAAAGAACATGACCTTTAATAATTTAGAAAATGTGTTTCTAGAGTGTGGAGTATTACACATGTATGCAGGTGTTGGTGAAGACTGAAAGGAAGCATTGCATCTCCTGAAGCTAGAGTTACAGGTGGCTGAGATCCAGCCAACCTGCATGCAAGTTCATGGCATGCCTACTAATTCATCTCTGTGGACTAATGGTTGACTTTCTATTCAATTGAAAATCAATTTTTTTATACAACATATTCTGATTATATTTTCCCTTCCCCCAACTCTTCTCAGATCCTTCCAACCTCCCATCCTACCCAAAGTCATACTATTACTTTCTGTCTTTCAAAAACAAACTTAGAAAAAGGGCAAAACAAATTTAAGAAAAGAAAAAAAAAAGAGTGAAAGGAAAAGGACATGGAACACATATATTCATACACACAGAAACCTTAAAAACACAAAATCTGAAACCATAATATATGAAAGAAACATATAGAGTTAAAAGTTATCCAAACAAAGCATTATGAGACAAAGATCCTGAAAATATATCGTTGAATTTACTGGCCATGTACTGCTGAGTATGAGGCCATCCCTTAAATTTTGTTTGTGTACCCGGTGAGACTCCTTTGAAGAAGACGAAATTTTCCATTGCTAAAGGTTGTCAATTGGAGACAGTTTCTGGGTTAGAGATAGGGGCTTGTGTCCACTTCTAGTCCTAGTGTAGGTTATATGCATGCTGCTGTAGTCTCTGTGAGTTCATGCATGCATAAGTCATATGTCTGGAGACTTCCATCTCCTTTGACTCTTATAGTCTTTTCACCTCCTCATCCATTTAGGTCCTTGTGTCCAGCAGGGAGGGATTTGATGAAGTCATCCCATTTAGGACTGAGTGCTCCAAAGTCTCTCACTCTTTACACATTGTCCAGTTGTGGATCTCTGTGTTAGTTTCCATCTGCTGCAAGATGAAGTGTCTCTGATGATGGCTGAGTAAAACACAGCTCTATGAACATAGCAGAATATCATTAAGAAACATTTAATTGTTAAGTTCCTTAGGCAAAATGATAATATTTTGATTTTCCCTAGTTCCATAGCCTATCTAGTCTCAGGTTATGGCCACCTTAGCAATATCAGGCACAGGTTCCATCTCATGAAGTGTGTCTTAAATCCAATCAGTGAGTGGTTGGTCACTCCACAACATCAAGCATGTGTGAGAGAGTTTTTATATTTGCTTCTAGGTTATTAGTGTTTTAATATTACTTTTAGTAACTGAAAATTTCATACATGTATACCACATACTTTATTTTATCTGCTTCCCACTACTTTCTTCCAGAACCATAAGTCAGAATCTACCAATCTATCTTCCTCTGGAGTGAATGACCTCTTCTTCTGTTTGTTAATGTTATTAATAGCCCCGACAAACCAACTGACCAGTAAACGCTCTTCTTGCTAACTAGCTTTTACAGTTCTGGAATACTCTATGCTAGTGCTTGTAGGAAAAGAATCATCTATGCTCTTAGTAGTAAATTCTACTTGCCAGAGTATCAGCTGGCCAGGATAGTTGTGCCCACCCATGCCATGGATATGGGGGGGCGGCCAATCAAGTACATTATGCTCGTATTTGAAGCAAGATTAATGGCAGAAACTTCATATCTTGTACTATAAACCTGGTCAGAAGCCCCAACTAGAGAGATCATAGAACCTATGGGGTAATCTATTGATGGTTAAGAACTAACTTCCTAGTTTATACTCATAGATTTTTACTACTTTGAACCTAATCAGTGGATCATTTTTTGTAGTGCACAGTGGTTAAAATATAAAGGTTCATAACTAGTCAAAGTGCTTAGAATTAGTGACTTTCCATGCTTAGCCTCAGAAAGGATATGTATAGAAACATCTTCTGATTCATGGCTCACCTTGAAATGGTAAATGGGAGATCTGAGAGTTTTATCTGTATATTTCTCCTAAACTAGGTGACTAATTTTATTTCACAGAATTCTTCTTGATGGACAATTGGAAAAGAGAAAAGAGTATTATAAAGTAGAAGGTGGAGAACAAGCAAAGGAATCTGTTGTAATTATATGATAAGCCACATTTTTAAGAATATTATCCAGAGGAGGCATTATATTTTTAACTTGGTTTACTTTTTTATTTCTTTCTTCATTGAAAAATATTTTCATGTAATACATTCTGTTCATGGTTTCCCCTCATCTATTCTTCTCAGATCCTCCATACATTTCCACCCACCCAACTTTATGCCCTTTATTGCTCTATATCTATAAGACAAATGAACACAAGAAAACACACACACACACACACACACAAAACCAAAAATATAGAAGTAAAAGATAAATAATACAAAAATTCCCAAAGAAATATTAGATAAATCACCTACAAATATACTACTTTTTTGTGTTTGACAACTTCTCTAAAGCATAAGGCCTGCTCTGAAGTGTAGTTAATATTCCCTCGAGACTCCAAGGAGAAAAGTATTTTCCCCTTTTAGAAACAGGAATAAATTTCAGATAGCTTCTTCATTAGGTATAGGACACCAAATCCACTTCCCCCTTCATTCCTGGGGCCTCATCTGGCTTGAATTTGTGCAGGTCTTATACATGTTACCACTACCTCTGAGCTCACATGTTCATCAGTATCATTGTGTCTGGAAAGCATTGTTTCCTGTGATATTCCAGTCCCACTACCTCTTAGAATCTATTTGTCTCATCTTCTAGAGCATTCTCTGTGCCCTGAAGGGAGGGATTTGATGAAGAAATATCTTTTAGTACTCCAAAGTGTCTCACTTTCTTCATACTGTCCTTTCATGACTCTGAGTGTTTGTTTCCATGTAAAGAAAGAAGCTTCTCTAATGATGGCTGAATGAGGAGGCACTGATATTTGGATATGTCTTAAGAATTATTTTATTGCTATGTTTCTTTATCAGAGCAATTATGTGTTGTCCCCTAGACCCTTGGATTATCTAGTCTCAGGGTTTTGGACACCCTAGCCATTTTAGGAACAGCTTTTAGCTCATGCAGTGCAGTTTGTATCCAAGCTGAAAGTGATTGTTCACACACTGTTTGAACCTTGGCACCAGCATATCATACAGACAGGACAACTGTCACATCATCTGCAAATAAAGGTTTGACGTCTTCTCTTGCAATATGTATCCCCTTCATTTCCATCAGTTGTCTTATTGCTGTAACTGAGACTTCAAGTGCTACAATTGAATGGGTACGGGGATAGCAGACAACCTTGTCTTATTCCTGATCTTAGAGGAAATATTTTGAGTTTTTCTCCATTTAAGATGATGTTGGTTGTGGGGCTTCTGTAAACTGCTTTTAATATGTTGCATTATGTCCTTCATATCCCTGGTTTCTCCTTTTCTGCATCTAATGTGATGATAATGCTGTTTGTGTCTTTCAGTTTGTTTGTACAGTGGATTACATTTATTGATTTACATATGTTGAACTATACTTGCATCTCTGGAATAACACCAATTTGATCATGGTGGATTATATTTTTGAGATGTTTTTGGATACCTGTTGCAAGTATTCCATTCTGACTATCTGATTTCTATGGATTAAAGCTGGATTTCAATAACAATAAAAACAATGGAAAATATACAAACCCATGGAACTCAACAATTCACTATGGAATGAACGATGGATCAAGACAAAAAATGAGGAAATTAGAAACCTTATAAATTCAAATGAAAATGAAAGCAGGACATACTTAAACCAATGGAAGACATTGAAGGCAGTTCTAACAGGAAAATTTATAATACTAAGTGCCTACATCAAAATGTTACAGAGAATTCATATTAGTAGATTAAAGGCACTCTGAAAGCTTGAAAACAATAAGAAGAAATAATATCCCTAATTAGTAGATGGTGAAAAATAATCAAACTCAGGACTGCAATCAAGGTAATAGAAACAACAAAACAAAGAATTAATGAAAAGAAGAGCTGGTCCTTGGGAAAAAAAACTGACATTTAGCTGAATTAACCAAAAGGCAAAGAGAAGAGGTGCAAATTAATAAAGTTAGTGATGAAAATTGGGACATTATTAAAGACACTGAGTGAATTTAGAGAATCATACCAATGTGTACTCCAACTGAAAAACCTCAAAGATGTGGAAGAATTTTTTAATATGTATGACTTACTAAAGTTAAATAAAGATAAAATAAAAAATAATGATTCCTACAACCTCTAGATAAAGGGAAGCAGTAATTAACAGTTTCCCAACCAAAAAATGCCCACGGCCAAATAGATTCAGCTCAGAATTCTACCCGACCTTCAAAAAAGATTTGATATCAATACTCTTCAAATTATAACACAAAATAGAAACTGAAGGAACATTTCCTAATTATTTTTTATGAAGTCACTATTACTCCTATATATAAACCACACATAAAGACCAAACAACAAAAGCAACACGAGAAATTTAGACCCATAACCCTTATGAATATTTATTCATTTATTTATTTGTTCCTTGGTTTTGTGAGGGTAACTCTTTTAGCTTATGTTGCTCATTATCTTTTATTAAAATAGTAATTAAGGGCTGGAGAGATGGCTCAGCAGTTAAAGGCTAGGCTCACAACCAAAAATAAAATAGTAATTAAATGCAACCATTGATAAAATATCTGAATGGAAGTTATTTGTTATTCTTCACTTAGAAATTCTAATATTCTAAATAGGTTAACCTGAAAAATGTGAGACATGCTAAGTGTGTGTGGAAGTGTGTACATTATTTGTGGGTGTGTGACTTTAAAATGAAATTTGCAAAGGAATCACAAATAAAGTGACCTTAAAAAATAACTTAAACATAGAACATTAAAACTACATGAAGTTTTCAGAGCATTTGGAATAATTACTTTAACTTTAATAAGTATAACAAAACTTCATGAATCCAAGGAGATAAGTTAAAATAGCTATAAGAAATATGTATATATATATATATATATATATATATATATATATATATATATATATGTATATATACACACACACACACATTTATCATTTGCTCTGGGGAGGGAGAGGCTGCTCAGTCTCTTTCTGGAATAGCCAGGTTGTTTGGGATGGCATTTACTGAAGCTCGCCTACAAAAGATGGGCCAAGGTTCTCATCATTGCCATTTATTCAATGATCATTCATTTCCCAGCCTGTCCACCCTATCCAATTCAGTGTTATCACTGCTGAGTAAATTGTCCTAAAGCAGCAATCTGTCATTCACTGAAGACAACTCAACCCTCTTAGACCTTTACAGGGAATAGCGGTAGCACTCAAGAATGTAATTTACAAAATGACACCCTAGGATCCCAGGATCTTTCATGCTCTCTGTACAATAAGTCATCTCTCTGAAAGTGGTTATGTCATCATTGCATTGTGGCACAGGACCAAGGGTGGCTGTTTCAGTTAGCTGAGGTCACTGGGCAAGCTTGCTGGTGATTTCTGGACAAGGATCACCCATGGACGAAGTCAGTCTTTATTTGGCAAACCAAAACATTAAATCTTCTTGACTATAATTTGTCAAAACAGTCATGGATTTTCTTAAGTTTTAAAATAAAACTAATTTGAATAATTTTGATGTTGAAATAAACCATCACAGGGTATCACATGCATACCAATTTATGAATAATTGTTTATTCAAGTTACTCCTATCTCATTCCAACTTTATCTATACCACAGTATTGCATTTGATATTAAAAGAAAATTATTACATTTGTAATATTGTTTTTTGTTTGTAGCGATGTAATGATGAGATATGATTTATTTAAAAATCACACAAAATGATTTTTAGATTTTTAGATAAGAGAGGATACATATTCCAGGATACATATTCCAGAATTCCAAAGAAATTCTCAGAGGGGTGTAGCATGAATCTTAAAAGTACTTATTAATAAAATCAAACCTGAGGCCAATTATTCGGGTGAACACTGGAAGATCAGAGACACAGAACAAGCCACAGCTACCTCACCTCGCCAGTTCCTCAGCTGATCCTGCTTTTTTAGACTGGAAGCCTCTGAGTCTTATCCAAATGAATCTCAGCTGAACTGCGGCTCGAAGCCTGAATGCTTAACTAGCCAAATGCTTCTAGTTTCTGGACTTCATGCCTTATATACCTTTCTGCTTTCTGCCATCACTCCCTGGGATTAAAGGCTCGCTTTCTGGGATTAAAGGCGTGAGTCACCATGCTTGGCTGTATCCTGGAACACACAGAGATCCAGATGGATATCGGCCTCTGGAATGCTAGGATTAAAGGCGCATGCTACCACTGCCTAACCTCTATGTTTAATATTGTGGCTGTTCTGTCTCTGACCCCAGATAAGTTTATTAGAGTGCACAATATTTGGTGAACACAATACCACCACAGAGGGACTTTGAGGAGAATCAAATTTTAAGAAGATAAAAGTGGTATAGACATTCAGAAAGTGAGGAAATGACATTGATCACACCATATAGGCCTGTCAGAACAGCTACTGTGGAATATGAGAGAAATGTAAGGCTGTTGCTGAATGAGTGAGGCATCATTAATTCCACCTGTAAGGAAACACGCAAAATTAAATAAGGACAAAAAAGAATATTCCACTTGGCTGAAAGTTACAGAGATCCTAGAAAGTCTGACTTACTTCTACTTAAAATGGACATTTCTTTTCAAGTTCCATTACTTCTGGAATGGGGGTGTGTTATGATGGTGAACTAAGATTCTGGTGTGCCTAGCCATGCCCATAACAAATCCCAGACATATATTAGAATGTCCCCCAATTCCCTTTAATATTCTGAGACACTGACAAACACAAAATTTTACTTAGCTTTGCTTCTAGAAAGCAGATAACATATAGAATTTTGAGCTGAATTCACCATGAAAATATTTTTCATCATCCAACCGTAATAAAATCCTCTAAATGCATTTTTATGAATTTGGACACTTTTTATTTGTATTGGGAAATCAGTGATGTAAGGTGACATGTCAGAGCCTAGAGCAACAGGAACAACATAATAACAATATGGATTCTATCTGTGCTTAAAGTTTGATTTATTGTTCACTGTGTTTTTGCAATAATTTTGACTTTAAAACATATCAAATTTGCTTAGGTTGCTTAAGTCTTCTTTTTGGTGCCTCCTTAATTTGTATGCCCAATGGAGAATTTTTGGTTGCTTTTCCTTAGCCCTATTTCTGTGGGAGACATTTTTAGTTAGAGAGTTCAAATTTTGTTTTATGTCACTTTACTAGAGTTTTCAGAGTGATGTTCATTGAAGTATGGTCTGCCAAACTAGAAATGAGATTTCACATGCAAAGTGTTTACATGCTGAGCAGAAGTGGGAATAGTAAGCCCAACCAAAGGGAGGGGATCTTCTAAGAGCTTTCTCTGTACTGTCATCTTACATGGGGTTCCCATTGTTCTGCCTCCCAGGGTGTAAAGTTCCTTCAAAATCTGTGGCATGAAGTCACTGTTACTGGAAAAGCAGGCATTTTTCTCTTTGGTTAATAACACCCCTGTCACATTATTTTTTTTTTCTGAAGATAAAATAGGTTTCATTGAGCACTCACAGCTCACCAGGCACAGAATATTTTATCTTTATTTTTCCCACCTTGTGTTATTATTTTAAAAGTCCCAATTCCAATTAGCAATGACTAATGTTTTACATCTGAGGAATCTGAATTATTAACAGCAATTAATCTGTTGATAAATGATACTTTGAACTAAGTTTCAACTATGACAGGCTACCTCAAGAGAAAAGGAAGCAGAGATAAAACAAGCTAGAGTTGAGGATCTAAACTAGGGAAGTATGTAAGGAATAGACTGCTTGAAGGTAGAATGACCATTTTTGAAATATTTTTATGAGATGAATACCATTGGAAATGGTGACACACACTGAAAAAAAATGAACAATGATAACAGTGTCTAATACCACTTATTTGTAAATATTACATGCTATTTATGCTGTTAAAAGTAGATTCTATGATCAAACATGACCCTTCTGTCCCAGACTCTAGAAGAGTTGTTCTTAACATGTGAGTCGTCACCCCTTTGCCAAATTTCTGTCTCCAAAAATATTTACATTATGTAATTATTACAATATTTCATTATTTATCTAACAATAGCAAGGTTAGAGTTATGGAGTAGCAACAAAAATAATTGTATAATTGGGGGTCACCACAACATGAGAAACTATATTAATGGGTTGCATATTAGGAAGGTCGAGAACCATTGCTCTAAAATATTTATTTCAAATATTATCTCAAATATCTTTGCTTCTCAGACTGCTCCAATTCTATGCCAGAGAAAAAGGGGAACAGAAATCAGCTAATGATTCTAAAAACACTATTTTTTAGAGAACAGCTAAGAGGTAAATAATTTCTACCAGAAGCTGATTCACTTGAGTTGGAAACAGGAAGGCAGAAGTTCAGCCTTGGCGTGCTCATCTGCTTAGAGAATACTCAATCAGGAACCCTAGATGACTACTTTAACTTTGCCAGTTGATTTCTGCTAATTGTTTGCAAGCCCCCATTGATGATGGCACCATGTTGGCTCTTCGTTTGGGTCTACTTAATGTGTGTTGTCTAGTTTCCATGTGAATTTGAGACAATGTACCCGCCACCTGATTGACTGGTGCTGCATTTTCTTGAATAATAATTGATGTAAGTGGGACTATCCCACAGGGGTGGTATAAGAAAGTAGGTTGAGCAAGCCATGAGGAACAAGTCAGAAATCAGCACTTGTCTATGACCTCTCAATAAGCTCCTGAATCCTGCAACGAGGTTCCTTCTGTTTGAGTTCCTGTTCTGACTTCCATCAGTGATGAACTGGGATATGGACCTTTAAACTAAAATGAATCCTTTCCTCTACAAATTGCTTTTGGTCATGGTGTTTTATCACAGCAATAGAAACCCTAACTAAGACATCTATTCCATTATACTGGTGTTTTAAACTCCAGACTTGTTGTCATTTTGTTATCTATCTGCTTCTTAGTGTTTATTCTTTTGTTTTTACTTATTGTGTACTTGAGAAATTCATGAATTTGAAAATATGGATATCATAGGTTGTCCTCTTGACCTTATAAAACACAGCAAATTAAATAAATGAATAGTATAAATAAAAATGGTCAATAGAGAGAAGATATGAAGCTAAGACATTCTTTAAAAAAAGATTTGGGGATGCAAGAATCTGATACTACCAGAGTTTGGAATATACAATACAATGGTTAGTATAGCAAACTGTGGTTTAGGCTATGAGTCATGTAGAATTTAGTGAGCATTTTGTTTAAAAGCAAACTTAAGAAATGGGTACAACTATCAGGGAAAAGTGAAGAAGATCATCCTGATTTACCTGGAAATGTGTGAGATGGTTTCTTATGATACAGTCATGGAAGACGAATATCAACACAATCTTTGTAAACTTTGAACAACACCAAAAATGCCAGGAAAGTTGAATAATACAGTGTAGATCTGCACTTCAGACTTAACAATCAATCACAGTCAGCATGTTAGAATTAGATCATGTTAGAAAAATTAAGTATGTACTACATTTGAAATGGGAGATATTTGAGTTGGAGGAATGTCTCATTTGTTAAGGGTATGAATTATTCTTGCAGAAGACCTGAATTTAGTTTCCAATGCCCATGTTGGGTGGCTCACAACTGCCTGTAACTCCAGTACCAGAGTACCAGTTCTGGATTCTGCGGTAACCTGAATTCACAGTTGCACCAACCTATGCTTATGTAAAATAACTTTAATAAAAGAAAAGGAAATAAAAGGTAAGCAAATCCAGTGGGCAGTGATAAACTCAGAGATGTAAGTAAAGGCAAAAGACTAAATGGTCTCAGTCAAAAATCTGTCAGCTTAGCAGAGTAGGTAATATACGTGTGCAGTATTACAAAATAAATAGCAATACCTTTCATAATCTAGAGCATGTCTTATTGGGAAATCAAAGATAGAGAAGAATTGCTTAATGTGTTCAGATGACAGAGACAGCATTAAAACTAAGATTTTAAACATGAGTGGTTTATCCTGAAGATTTGTAATTAAGATAAATAAAGATGTGGTATAAGAGATCATAGGGATACATAGGCTACACATAGGTTATATACATCATATATGTTCTTCCATTTGAATAAAACAAGAAGGTAGAATACAGTTACAAGATGACATCTGAAATTAACATTGGAATTGAACTTTGTGGTCATAATAAAAATATCAGATGTGATTCTTCTAATATCAGTAAATTATAAGATTTCAGCAACAAATTGAGGGCAATATTACTCACATTAGAGGCTTGCTGTAAACTATCAAATATGAGGACAGATATAAAGAGGCTATTACAATGCTGAGCAAGTAGCCTAGAGCTTCAATAAGGAATGAAATAACACTATAAATTTGAAGTAGTTAATAGAAACTGGCCACTGACAGCAGATGTGAGAATGTAAAGTGTCAAAAATATCATCATACTTTTATTACAGTTAAACAACAGTTCTCTAAAAGTTAATTCTGGAGTTACTATACTTCTGAGTCTATAAATGCTGTTTTAGTCCTGCTCTTGATAGGAAAGCTTGAAAATCCACCTTATTTTCCTGGGGGAGTATATTGTGGAAGGGATTGCTGTATGAATGCATAACACATTATTTTAATAGTTAACAGTATCGTGTGGAATTGTTATACTCATAACCACATCTTTAGTTTTAAAATGTAGTGCTGGGTATGCAAAAATAATAGAAAAAAGAAAATACATAGGTACACATACCAGTTAAAGAAATTAATTCTATTAATTTAAGCACAAAATATAAAAATTTATGATGCAACTTCTGGCTGGTTTACATGAATAAAAATCCAAGGGATGCTAAATCAGGAAAGATTATAGCCTGGAAAGGATATTTCTATGACTAGGTTCATAGAGACTGTACTATGAACCCCAAATACACAGTAGGATTGTTTTCTAAGATTATTACAAAGGATAGAAGAATGATTTGAGGCATTATACAGCCTATTCCATTAGAATATAAGTGCTCTGGTCCATACAGAAGCCCCCTAAGTGTCCTCTTTTTCCAGTTTCATGAGATGAATCTTCTTACTGCTTCGGTGTTTTGATGATTGGAATTTGCATGTTAAAGTGTAAAGTGGGACCAAGGATTTTCCAGGAGCAGCCACCTGGCACCAAGTTGTAAAAATGTCTGGAATTATGTTAACTCAAAAGACCTAATGACCCAGGCTAAGTGAAAATAAACCTAAACTTAATGCAGAAACATTCCCAAGAATAGGAGCTCATTTTGCATGCCACATTGGTCCTATGTGAAGATGATTTGTTAAGAAGGCAAACTGAGAATATGTTATACTCCCTTTGCAGCTCATGGTGATTCGTGAGAACATGAGTGTGCTCCTTAGAATTTCCATAATGATTGGAGAGTAAATGTCCATATGGCGTGAGAATGCCCCTTAGCCAATAACTCTTAGAAGGAAATCTTTAGTGCACTAAGGGGCATCATTAACAGTGATAGTCTCTTAATCTTATGGCAATGAATTACAGTTTATGGAAGTTATTCTGTCATTTACAAACCTTCGGGGGACATAATTGAATGGGGGTTTAATCATTCTGATTAGATATGTGAATGTCTAGGCTGGCAAAACTATTTTAGAAAGTATGTTCTTTCTGTTTCAACAGGTATTGGGCAGTAGGATAGTCTGGGATATTCATGCCTTCTGATATTTATATCTAAAGAAAGAAGAAAATGAAAGGTGCTGCTGATTGAATTCATTATTGCTCTGAAATGTTGATGGATAGCATAAAATCAATGATGCTTTGTTAGGGAAGGCTCTATTCCTCAACATTCATGACACAATTCTCAGGACTGGAGGCACTTACTGGCTCGAACAGCTCCAGCCAACACATTTTCATGAAAGGCAAATGTAATTCAATTGCTTACTTATAACATTCTCTTCCATTTCTCTGTGTATGGAGTGGTTGCCCCAGCAACACAGGTGTTCTGAGGACTCATCCCACATATTGAGTTGCCTTTTGCTCTCCTTTGATATGTTCTCCATTAGGAGGCTAAGAAATGAGAATAAGATACTTCAAAAGTACTTTGTATACATGAATCCAAAGACTATAAGAGAAAGAACTTTTCAGGGCTGGGGAAATGGATCAGTGGTTAAAAGAACTTGGTGCTTTCATAGGACCTGGGCTTGATTCTTTTTTTTTATTAAAAAAATTTTATTCATTTTTACATACCAATTAAAGATATCCCTTCTCCCTCCTCCCATCCCTCCAGCCTCCCCCTCCTAACCTACCCCCATTCCTTCCTAAAAGAAGGTAAGACCTCCCATGGGGAGGTACATTTAGTAGAGGCAGGTCTAAGTCCCCCCTCTGCCCCAAGGCTGTGCAAGGTGTCCCATCATAGTTAGTGGGCTCCAAAAAGCCTTCTCGCACCAGGGATAGAATCTGATCCTACTGCTAGGGGCCCCTTAAGCAGATGATGGTACTCAACTGTCTTGCTGTGCAGAAGGCCTAGTCCAGTCCCATACAGGCTCCACAGCTGTTGATCTAAATTACATGAGTTCATACTAGTTTGGTTTGGTTGTCTCTGTAGGTTTCCCCATCATAATCATGATACTCTTGCTCATAGAATCCCTCTTTACTCTCTTTGAATGGGCTTGTGGAGCTCGGACTAGTGTTTGACTGTAGATCTCTGCATCTGCTTCCACCAGTTACTAGAAAAAGGCTCTATGATGACAGGGTATTCAACAATCTGATTACTTCAGTAAGCCAGTTCAGGCACCCTCTCTACTATTGCTAGTGGTCTAAGCTGGGGTCATCCTTGTGTATTCCTTGGAATTTCCCTAGCACTGGGTTTCTCTCTAACTCCATGATGTCTTTGTCTATTATGGTATCTCTTTCTTTGCTCTCCCACTCCATCCCTGTTCCAGCATGACCATCCTGTTCCCTTATGTCCTCTTCCCCCATCCCCTACTCTCGATTCCCCTCATCCCCAGTTTACTCAGAGATCTCATCTGTTTCCCCTTCCCAGGGAGATACATGTTCCCTCTTTGAGTCCTCCTTGTTAGCTAGCTTCTGTGGAGCTGTGGGCTGTAGTCTGGTTATCATGTGGTTTACATCTAGAATCCACTTACAAGTGAGTATATATGATGTTTGTCCTTCTGAGACTGGGTTACCTCACTCAGAATGATATTTTCTAGTTCCATCCATTTGCCTGAAAATTTCATGGTGTCACTGTTTTTTACTGCTGAGTAGTACTCCATTGTGTATTTGTACCGCATTTTCTTAATCTGTTCTTCAGTTGAGGGGCATCTAGGTTGTTTCCAAGTTCTGGCTATTACAAGCAATATTGTTATGAACATACTTGAGCATGTGTCTTGTGGTATGATTGAACATTCCTTGGGTATATGCCCAAGAGTGGTATAGCTGGGTCTTGAGGAAGATTGATTCCCAATTTTCTGAGAAACCACCATACTGATTTCCAGTGTGGCTGTACAAGTTTTTACTCCCACCAACAACACTGGAGGAGTGTTCCTCTTTCTCCACATCATCTCCAACATAAGCTGTCTTTAGTGTTTTTGATCTTACCCATTCTGACAGGTTGTAAGATGATATCTCAGTCATTTTGATTTGATGACTAAGGATATTGAGCAATTCCTTAAATTTCTTTCAGCCATTTGATATTCTGCTGTTGAGAATTCTGTTTACCTCTGTAGCCAATTTTTTAAATAGATTGTTCATTTTTTTTTTTTTTTTGGTTTTTCGAGACAGGGTTTCTCTGTGTAGCTTTGTGCCTCTCCTGGAACTCACTTGGTAGCCTAGGCTGGCCTCGAACTCACAGAGATTCGCCTGGCTCTGCCTCCCGAGTGCTAGGATTAAAGGTGTGCGCCACCACCACCCGGCTTGGATTGTTCATTATTTTGATGTCTAGTTTCTTGAATTCTTTATATATTTTGGAAATCAGCCTTCTGTCTGATGTGGGGGTGGTAAAGATCTTTTCCCATTTTGTAGGCTGTTGTTTTGTCTTATTTACTGTGTCCTTTGCCTCACAGAAGCTGTTGCTCTCAGTGTCTGTGCTACTGGAATTATATTTAACCTGTGCCAATGCATTCAATATGATTTCCTACTTTCTCTTCTATCAAGTTCAGTGTAATTGGTTTTAGTTTTATAGTAAGGTCTTTGATCCATTTGGACTTGAGATTTGTGCATGGTGATAGATATGGATCTATTTGCAATCTTCTACATGTTGACATCCAGTTATGCCAGCACCATTTGTTGAAGATGCTTTCTCTTTTCCATTGTACAGATTTGACTTCTTTATCAAAACTTAGGTATTCATAGGTGTGTGGGTTAATGTCAGGGTCTTCAATTCCATTGGTCCACGTGTTGGTTTTTGTGCCAATACCAACCTATTTTTATTACTATAGCTCTATAATAGAACTTGAGGTCAGGGATGGTGATACCTCCAGAGGTGGCTTTATTGTACAGGATTGTTTTAGCTGTCCTGGGTCTTTTTTTTTTTTCCATATGAAGTTGAGTATTGTTCTTTCCAGGTCTGTGAAGAATTGTGTTGGGATTTTGATGGGGATTGCATTGAATCTATAGATAGCTTTTGGTAAAATTGTCATTTTTTTTTTTTTTTGAGACAGGGTTTCTCTGTGTAGCTTTGCGCCTTTTCCTGGAACTAACTTGGTAGCCCAGGCTGGCCTCGAACTCACAAAGATCTGCCTGGCTCTGCCTCCCGAGTGCTGGGATTAAAGGTGTGTGCCACCACCGCCCGGCTAAAATTGCCATTTTTACTATGTTAATCCTACCTATGAGCATGGGAGATATTTCCATTTTCTCATATCTTCTTCAATTTCTTTTTTCAGAGACTTAAAGTGTTTGTCATACAGGTCTTCACTTGCTTAGTTAGAGTTACCTGAAGTTATTTTATATTATATGTGTCTATTGTAAAGGGTGATGTTTTTTTTGAATTCTTTCTCAGCCCATTTATCCTTTTTATATAGGAGGGCTACTGATATTTTTGAGTTAATCTTGTATCCTAAGACATTTCTGAAGGTGTTTATCAGCTGTAGGAGTTTCCTGGTAGAATTTTTGGGGTAATTTATCACTTATACTATCATATCATCTGCAAATAGTGAAAGTTTGCCTTCTTCACTTCCAATTTATATCCCATTGATCTCCTTTTTTTGTCTTATTGATCTAGCTAGTGCCCCACCTGCATGGCTACAATGGGTTCTCGACCACCCTAAGAACATAATGATAGGGACAGGAGATATAAAGGAAATACACCAAGTCTAGATTCTGATCAAGGTGCAACTTTATTTTTCTCCAGGAGGTTTATACAGTTCCTGTAGGCTGGGGGGAGCAAGAAGCTGTCATCTGCATAAGGTGGGGCAAGCTAACAGGATGTTTGTATAGCATGTTTACAGGGTGAAAGGGTCAAGAGCTCTGACTCAATGTCGTGTTGCTAGGCAACCTGACTGTAAGATGATCTAGTTCTCTGTCTTATGGGGGTCTGTATTTTTCCACTAACTAGAGATTCTATCCTTGTCCCTGACAAGCTAGAACTTCAGTTACTATATTGAATAAATATGGGGAAAGTGGACAGCCTTGTCTCGTTCCTGACTTTAGTGGAATCACTTTGAGTTTCTCTCCATTTACTTTGATGCTGGCTGTCAACTTTCTGTAAATTACCTTTTTTATGTTTAGGCATGTTCCTCATATTCCTGATCTCTCCAAGACTTTTATCATGAAGGGGTGTTGGATTTTGGCAAAGTCTTTTTCAGCATCTAATGAGATGACCGTGTTTGTTTGTTTGTTTTCTTTTTTCTTTTCACTTTGTTTATATGGTGCACTACATTGAGAGATTTTCATATGTTGAACCATCCTTGCATCTCTGGGATGATGACTACTTGGTCATGGTGGACAATTTTTTGATGTGTTCTTGGATTTGGTCTGCTATTATTTTATTGAGAATTTTTGAATAAATGTTAGTGAGGGAGATTGTTCTGTAATTTTCTTTCCTAGTTGTGTCTTTATGTGGTTTCGGTATCAGGGTAACTGTACCCTTGTGAAAAGAGTTTGGTGTAGATTAATTTCTAAACAGTCTTTTTAAATAAGAAACACTGACATAAATATAGGGGTGAAAGCCATAGAGATCAGGGAAATATGAGAGCCGTCAACCACCTTACCTCACCAGATCTGTTGCCTCCAAAATGCCACTACTTCCTGTCTAAACTGCACCTTTATTGCCTTGCTATTCAGCCCTCTCTTTGGCTCTTAGCTCAGCTGCCTCACTTCCTTATTACTGCCTGTTTGTACAGACCTCCAGGTCTTTATGTTTGGTACTGGGATTAAAGGCCTGTATCACCATGCCTGTCTGTTGCCTAGTGTGTCCTTGAACACACAGAGACTCTGCCTGCCATGTGATTGGATTAAGAGCATGTGCTACCACTGCCTGATATTTGTGTTAATGGCTTGTTATTACCTCTTATCTTCGGGCAAACTTTATTTAGTAACATACAAGTAAAATATCACCAAATTTCAGCACAAATAAAATATCACCACAATTTGGCAATGTTACTTCTGTTCCTAATGTTTGGAACAATTTCAGCAGTATTGGTATTAGCTCTTCTTTGAAAATCTGGTAGAATTCTGTGCTGAAACCATCTGGTCCTGTCCTTTTTCTTTTTGGTTAGGAGACTTTTAATGACTGTTTCTATTTTCTTAGGGGTTACTGATCTATTTAAATTGTTTATCTGGTCTTGATTTAACTTTGGTATGTGGTACCTATCCAGAAAGTTGTATATTTCTTTAAGATTTTTCCAATTTTGTGGAGTTCAAGTTTTTAAAGTATGATGTGATGATTCTCTGGATTTCCTCATAGTCTGTTGTTATGTCTCCTTTTTCATTTCTGATTTTGTTAATTTGGATGCCCTTTCTCTGCCTTTTGGTTAGTTTGGATAAGGGCTTGTCTATCTTGGTGATTTTCTCAAAGAACCAACTCTTTGTTTCATTGATTCTTTGTATTGTTCTCTTTGTTTCCATTTTATTGATTTCAGCTCTCAATTTGATTATTTCCTGGCATCTATTTCTCCTGGGTGAGTTTGCCTCTTTTTGTTCTAGAGCTTTCAGGTGTGCTATTAAGTCACTAGTATGAGATTTCTCTAACTTCATTATGTGGTCATTTTGTGCTATGGATTTTCCTCTTAACACTGTGCTGTGGATATTGCTCTGTGTAAATAAAATGCTGATTGGCCAGTAGCCAGGCAAGAAATATAGATGGGACAAGCAGAGAAGAGAATTCTGGGAAAAGGAAGGCTGAGTCATGAGACACTAACAGCGGCAGCCATGAGTACCAACATGTAAGATACTGGTAAGCCACGAGCCAAGTGGCAAGGTATAGATTTATTGAAATGGGTTAATTTAAGATAGAAGAACTAGATAACAAGAAGCCTGCCACCGCCATACAGTTTGTAACCAATATAAGTCTCTGTGTGTTTACTTAGTTGGGTCTGAGCTGAGCGGCTGCGGGACTGGCGGGTGAGAGAGAATTGTCCTGACCATGGGCCAGGCAGGACTGGAGAAAACTTCAGCTACAGCATTATTTTTATAGTGTCCTGTAAGTTTGAGTATGTTGTACATTCATTTTCATTGAATTCTAGAAAGTCTTTATTTTCTTTCTTTATTTCTTCCTTGGCCCATTGGTGGTTCAGTTCAAGATTATTCAGTTTCCATGTGATTGTAGGCCTTTTGTAATTTTTGTTGTTGTTGAAACCTAACTTTAAGCCATGGTGGTCTGATAAAATACAGGAGGTTATTCCAATTTTTTTGTATCTATTGAGATTTGCTTTGTGACCGAGTATATGGTCAGTTTTAGAAAAGGTTCCATGGGGTGCCGAGATTAGAGTATGTTCTTTTTTGTTAGAATGTTCTGTAGCTATCTATTAAGTTCATTTAAGTCATAACATCTGTTATGTCCCTTATATGTCTGTTAAGATTCAGTCTGGCAGATCTGTCCATTGGTGAGAATAGAGTCTTGAAGTCTCCCACGATTAATGTGTGGGGTTTGATATGTGATTTAAGCTTTAGTAATATTTCTTGTACATGTGCATGTGCCCTTGTATTTGGGGCATAAATGTTCAGAATTGAGGCTTCATCTTGGTGGATCTTACCTGTGATGAATATGTAATGTCCTCCTCAATCTCTCTTGATTGATTTTAATTTGAAGTCTATTTTGTTAGATATTAGCTACACCAGCTTGCTTCTTAAGTCCATTTGATTGGAAAGTCTTTTCCCAGCCTTTTACTCTGAGGTAGTATCTGTCTTTGAAGTTGAGGTGTGTTTCTTGTGTGCAGGAAAAGGATGGATCCTGATTTCATATCCATTTGGTTATCCTGTATCTTTTTATAGGCAAATTGAGTCCATTGATATTAAGGGATAATAATGACCAGTGATTGTTAATTCCTGTTATCATTTGGTGGTAGTATGTGTGTGTGTGTGTGTGTGTGTGTGTGTGTGTGTATTTCCCTTCTTTTGGATTTACTGCTGTGGTATTATCGATTGCCTGTGTATTAGTGGATGCATCTGATTTCATTAGGTTAGAATTTTCCTTCTAGTGCTTTCTCTAGGGCTGGATTTGTGGATAAATATTCGGTAAATCAGGGTTTGTGTTGTAATTTCTTATTCACTCTGTCTATGATGATTGAAAGTTTTACTGGGTATATTATTCTAGCCTGGCATCCATGTTTCTCTTAGTGTCTGAATAATGTCTGTCCAGGACCTTCTGGCTTTCAAAGTCTCCATTGAAAAATCAGGTATTATTCTGATGGGTCTGCCTTTATAAGTCAATTGACATTTTTCCTTTGCTGCTCTTAATATTCTTTCTTTATTCTGTATGTTTAGTGATATAATTATTATGTTGTAAGGTGACTTTTTTGGGGGGTCTAGTCTATTTGGTGTTCTGTAAACTTCTTGTATCTTCACAGGTATTTCCTTCTTTAAGCTGGGAAAGTTTTCTTCTATGATTTTGTTGAATATATTTTCCATGCCTTTGAGCTGGCATTCTTCTCCTTCATATATCCCTATTATTCTTATGTTTGGCCTTTTCATGGTGTCCCAGATTTCCTGGACATATTATGTTATGACTTTTTTGGCTTTGGTGTTTTCTTTGACTGATGAATCTATTTCCTCTATTGTATCCTGTATGTCAGAGATTCTGTCTTCCACTTCTTGTATTTTGTTGGTTATGCTTGCATCTGTAGTTTTACTGTTCATTTACTCAGATTTTTTTTTTTATTTCCAGCATTCCCCCGTTTGTGTCTTCTTCATTGCTTCTATTTCAATTTTCAGGTCTTGAACTGTTTCTTTCACATGTTTGATTGCTTTTTTATGGTTTTCTTTAAGGGATTTATTGATTTTTTCCAATTTTTTATTTGTCTTATACTTGATTTTTTAGTAGATAGAATTTTTAATTTTCTCTTTAAAGGCCTCTCTCATCTTCATAAAGTTATTTTTAAGGTCTCTTTCTTCTGCTTCTTCTACATTGTGATGTTCAGGTCTTGCAGTTGTACAACTGTTAGGTTCTGGTGATGCCATATTAATCTTTATGTTGTTGTATGTATTTTTGTACTGGTGTCTTCCCATCTCTTCCTCCAATAGGTACAAGAGGTGCTTGTGTCTGAGTGAGCTGCTCTTGGTCCAATCTGTGCTTGCTGTGTTTGTGTCTCAGGGCGTCACTCTGGTTTCAATCTTAGCTCTTGGTCTAATTGGAGCTTGCAGATTCTGTGTCTCAGGAAGCTTCTCTTGGTCAAATGAGAGCTCTTAGTCCAATGAGAGCTGGAGGATTCTGTGTTTCAGGGAGCCACTCTTGTTACAACGAGAGCTGGTGGATTCTGTGTCTAAGGAAGCCCCTGAGGCTGTAGGGGGTTGATAGATTTGGAGTAGGGTATGTGTCTTGTAGATTGCAGGTTCCAATGGGGGGTTCAGGTGTGGGTGTCTGCCTGCAGGTATCTTCCCTGCTGGCCTGTAACTGGGATAGAGATGGGTGGGGTTTCCCAGGTGATCTTGGTTCTTAATGACAAACAACTTATAATCCCTATAACTCTAGTTCCAAGGGATCTCATGCCCTCTTTTGGTTTTGTTGGCAACTGTACACATCTTCCTCCACTGTCATGGAATTGGTCATGATTGTGAAGTTGAGCCTTGCCTTGCTTCAACTCCTCTCTGCATAATAGCATCTTCTCTGGCTGCTTAGTGAAGTTTTCTTACACTGTACTGTCGCTATTCTTCTCCAATGCTGAAGTTTTATAACAAGTCATATATAGATTGCCCATCTGGTTACCATGTCCTATGGTTAGTGTTTAAACTGTAGTGATGAATCTCTAGGACTGTTAAAAATAAACACATTTGCACATTGTAACATAGAAGAAATCACAATGCAATTGACTTAGAACTTTTGCTCTCTTGTAGAGGATAAGGAATACTATGAGAGAAAAAAAAAAAACCAAGTCCTTACAATATGTAAGTAATCCTCATGTAGGCAAGTGAATGATGATTATCATCATAGTTTCCCTTTTTAATTGACAAAATTTGTTTTTAAATACTTTGAAAATTGGTCATGATTAGAAAAAGATTATCATGGCTAGATTTTACATTACTGGGCCCTTACGTGGATGGAACTAACTGGCTAATAACTTGTATGCAATATAGAATGTATTCAACATGAAACCACCAATTGACAAAAACTTCAGATGCATACACATATTATTTTACAGAGTATCTCAACTGTTTTCTCAGTTATATTTTGATTGCTATTACAAGATACCATGAGCAATGCAACTTATTAATGAATATATGCAATTTTAGGTTCATTGTTCCCAGAAGGTTATAATCCATGATCATCATAGTAAGGAGCATGGCAGCCAACAAGCAGGCATTGCTCTGGGGTAGCAGCTGAAACCTTATTTCTTGATGAACAACCACAAAATAGAATGAAAGAAAGAGCCAAGTAGGAATAATGTGGGTTTTGTGACCTTGAAGCCCATACTCAATGACACATTTTCTCCAACAAGGCCACACCTCCTAATTCTTTCCAAATATTTCCACCAACTGGAGATAGACATTCAAATATATAAGCCTATTCTCATTCAAACAATCAAAACTGAGATCCAATGGGATCCTATTGAGATCTAATCTTTCCTTCCTTGTTAAGAGGGAGACCTATTCAAGGCTTTCTCAGAGGTCTTCATGAAAAGACAAAAGGAACCTAGTTCTGTGTCCTTACCCAGGGTCAGACTTGGCAAGATCTAGTCTAGAGCTGAGGCCAGGGCCTTGAAAAAGTTAAGGTTTTGGTTCAAGGGAACAATAGCCTTTCTGTGTGTAAAGACTGGAGATATTTGTGTTAAGGTCACTGTGTGCTCTGTTTGTGATGATCTTGGAATACCCTGTGTTTCCTTCGGGCAATATTGGTTTATTAGCCTCTTTGTCTTTGACTTTGTACCACTGTTTGATAGTATCTGCTGACTTGGTTCTAGTTCTTTCCTGGAAATAGTTTATAAGATGCTGTACTTCTTAATAAGCTTGCATGGCATAAGACACAGCTTATGTATGACTTCCTGAGCATACCTCTTTTATCTTCTATATTCTGATTTCCTAGACCCTCTTTCTTGGGACCCTGTCACTAAAGAACAACCTTCTAGTCCAGGCCATTTACCCAAAATTGTCTAGGTTTATCAACATGGCCACTTTTTATGTATTTTCTCAAAATAACCTTTCCCATCTTTCATGTCCCTCACCTCCATGCTTTTTGATGACTGTGCTGATCTCAGGAAGTAGTATGGTTTTATCACAATGCAATGTTATTTGGTTTGGATGCACAGTTTATTTCAAATATTGCACTTTTATATTTAATAAATGTGTAAACTTTCAGATACTCTGACAGGTTTCTGAACAAATGACTTTGTAGTATACAACAAATCCTACCCTGTAAGCAACCTTGTATATCACAAGGCCCTTTTTTATAGTTAATCTCTTTTTATGAGTGAAGAAACACCAGTTGCTCAAGGCCAGCTATTCCTAGTAGAACAGAAATTTGCATTTTTTCTTTCTATTTTTCCCCAGTAGAAAAGATTATTCCTCTCACATGAACTATGTAAGATGTTTCTCTTCCCTGGAGACAACACCACTCAGCGGACTATGATTCAACTGTGCCATAGATTCTTTTTGTTAGAATAGAGGGAATATGTGAGCACTTTAAGCACTCTTACTTTTCTCATCTGTAAATACAATTGCATTGCATTGTGTGGACCTGATAATAATGAAATCTTTGCAATTCATGGTTTCTTTTTAAATTCTTCTCTCATGTATTCCCTCCATTTCTCCCATATCCTCTGCTTCACTGCCTGTCTTCCCAAGATCTACTTCTCTTCCATTTCCCTTCAGAAAAGAGCAGGTCTCCTAGTGATATCAATAAAACATGGCATAACAAATTACAATAAGTCTAGCGACATACCTTCATACCAAGGCTGGACAAGGTGACCCAGAAGAAGAAAAGGGTCTCAAGAGAAGGCAAAAGAGTCAGAGACAACCTCTACTCCCACTGTTTGGAGTTCCCCAAGAACATCAAACTAAACAAACATAATGTATATACAGAGGACATAGCACAGACTCATATAGGCTCAGTAATTTTTGCTTTAGCTTCTGAAGCTATTCTGGATTCTTAGAATTCATAAAAATGGCATGGATCTTTCAAGAGGTGTATGCAGACTAAGAATTTAAAATGTATAAGTCAGTATATAGAACATATTCTTAGATATCTGTCAGTTTTCAGTTGAATAATGTGGGGGTGAGTACATGATGAGTATTTAGCTTCTTTTGAAACTATGAGTTTGAATGACTCATCAAATTTCTCAACCTTTCACTGTGCAGCAATCATTTTTATATAAAATAAATACACAAAACACTCACTGGGATTTTCTTCCATAACTACATACTTTTCTTGCTATACTCTCCCAACCCTAGTTCCTGTCAAATGTGGATAATTGGTCAATAGATGTGTAAAGTAACTCAATGGCACCCTTACTTATGGATACCAGTATTTATAGCAATATGTTTTTGCACCAAAACTGATAATCACTGCCTGGTTTGCAGGAAATATGATGAAGCTATGAATTTATCATTGTAAGCCTTCCTCCAATATCCCAATCACACAGGAGTTACCATTCATAACAGAAGACATGGTGCCAATATATCTGACATTAAAATTATCTGGACATAGCAATGAGTGTAATTTAAATTCATTTTCTTTTCATTTTAAATTCTCTCCTCTTTATCAAATTATTGACAGAACAGACTTCCTTTATGGCTAAAAAAAAACATTATCCCTTATTTATCACTTACTCAGGATCTAAGTCACAAGTTTATAGGCACATAATGAGAACTCTTACCTCAAGCAGTTGTTGGAGATGCAGTGGCATTGGACACACAAAAAAGAATTGAGAAATCAGGGTGTCTATTACATGGTAAATGCCAAATTGTGTTCCCTATTTTTAGAATGGTTATTTTTCCATTGAATTTGGGAAAGTGACAAGTTCCACATTCAAAATCTTAATATGTGGCTAGAATTGGAAACATGGTTCAGTTTTGGTTAGTTTTGTGCTTTTCCATTATTAAAGCACATTTTTATTTGAAAATGTAATGCTCTGCTTTTTAAAAAATAAATAATATCCAAATGATAAGGTGAATGAATATAATGACAATAGGACATCATATTTTGGTTTATGAAGTAATATTAACTTTCAGAGGCAGATTGGCTATGTGAGTTACACTTTTGTCTATTTTAGAGCAATATGCCATTACTCATTGACTTTTTACTGTCACACTCTCCCCTCCAGGTCCACAGCCATATCTATTTTACTTACGTTTCTCTTTTGCTTCCTTCCTCACAGTTTGGCCTATTTTCTTTAGGAAACTTCTTCTAACTACCCACACATGAAACTTTGTTCATTTTAAAAACAGATTTTAAATCAATTTTATTTTTTTTCCCTATAAGACTGTGGAATTCAAAGAGTCCACCAAAATGCTGTGGTCATTCTTGACTCTGTTTTGTGCTACATGCACAGTCATGGAAATTTTACCTTATTTCACAATTTCATTGTCTTTACAATGAAGAAATTTCAAATTCTAGTTGAAATCCTAGTGTAAGGATTACCTTTGAGGGTTGGGGTTTCTGGTAAATAGTAGACCTTGATCCACATGTATTAGGTCCTAGGTTCAAGCCTCATCTTGCCTTCCCCACCAAAATGAACAATTATATTTGTTAAACAGATGTAGAACATTCAGAAAAGTGTAGCTAGAGTTTTCCTGCCTGGCCCACAGTCAGGACAAATCTCTCTCTCCTGCCAGCCCCACAGCCGCTCAGATCCGTCCAAGTAAACACAGAGACTTATATTGGTTACAAACTGTATGGCCGTGGCAGGCTTCTTGCTAACTGTTCTTACAGCTTAAATTAATCCATTTCTATAAATCTATACCTTGCCACATGGCTCGTGGCTTACTGGCATCTTCACATGCTGTTACTCATCATGGTGGCTGGCAGTGTCTCTCTGACTCAGCCTTCCACTTCCCAGCTTTATTCTCCTCCTTGTCCCGCCTACACTTCCTGCCTAGCCAATGGCCAATCAGTATTTTATTTATTGACTAATTAGCAACACATTTGTCATGCAGACCATCCCACAGCAGAAAAGCCTCTGACATGCAGGAAAACTGCAGCGATGTGTCAAGACTATATTGAAAGCAGCCCCAGTTTTATTTTTCTTCCCTCCCTCAGCTTTCTTTCCTTCCCCTTTCTTCTTCAATTTTTTTTGTTTTGTTTTTGTTTTTGTTTTTTAAGACAGGATTTCTCTGTGTAGCTTTGTGCCTTTCCTGAAACTCACTCTGTAGCCCAGGCTGGCCTTGAACTCACAGAGATCCGCCTGTCTCTGCCTCCTGAGTGCTTAAAGGCGTGCGCCACCACCGCCCGGGCCTTCAAATACTTTTTAGGATTCTCCCCCATGAAGACCTCTTTTAACTTCTACAGACTTATGAAACTATGCTGTCTCCTCAAATCCATTATAAGAATATTTATTCATTTTGTTAGTTGAAGTTTAATTATATCCATTGTAAATGTTTAGAACTTTGATTATGTATAATAAAATATTTATGTTAAGAATACTGTAATTTAAATATTATATTCACATATTATATGGAACGACTATAATGCAAATATGCCCAATGCTTCAGCTACTAGACTTATGACAATTGACAATAAGTCCACTGTGAAATCCATGCAGCCTGGGAAGAAGGGGAATTATGATGTGCCACAGGAATCAAGTGATTTTTTTTTTAATTTGGCTAATTCTGATTTCTTGGCTTCAACACTAAAAGTTACCATTAACTAACTGGACTAAGGATAATTATGTATAAATTGGTCTTTCTTTTCTACTAAGCAATATCTGCCGAACAGACACAGTAGAATTCCAATAAACAGTATTTAATTAGTCCGAGAGTGTTACAAAACACTTCTACACTTTGTCACTGTTTGTGTGTATTTGAGTGTGTTTTATTATTATATATTCAACTATAAATTAAAATTTTATGTAACACTCACTGAATGACCAAATAGAATGCAAAATGTAATATTTGGAGCTGAGGAGTTATTTTTGGGTAACTGATATATCAACAGAATAATTCGTTCCATTCATTTACTATTTCACAGTTTACAAACTGCTTTGGAATACATTATCATTTTGAGAAACACAGATAAAATAAATAGAAAGAGCTCAGGGCTTGAATAATTTGTGTTCAGCTCTGCCTAGTGCAACCTAAAACCTTAAATGAGTTAGCCTATTTCCAGTAGCTTCTTCATGAGTCATCTTTTGTTGACTCTACAGACAGGAATCTCAAATTTGGTATAAATTTTCATTTTTAATTTGTTAACTGTTTATACCTTAAAGGCAATGCTGTCATAAGCTAGCATTTTACAAATAGAAAACAGCTTAGGAGTAAAACATTGAAAGGCCTAGGCCTAAAATATCACATTTCCATGAATTGTCATCTTTGTTATTAAAGCTTTATTTTAGTTTTTAAGTTATGTGTCTCTGCATGTACCTGAATATGAGTATGACTATGTGATTTTAAGTGCAATGTGTTTGGAGGCCAGAAGAGGGCATCAAACATCTAGAGCCACACTTACATGCATTGTGAGCAGCCCAATCTAGGTGAGTGTGTAGGAAACCAACTTCAGATTCTCTAGAAGAGCAGCATTGTTAACTCCTAAGCACTCTTTCTAACTTCCTGAATTTACTTTGACTAAATATTAAATCTAAGAGAAGTAATGACATTCAGTCCTTTATTCATCTAACTTTTTTTTTTTTTAATAACCTCTTTCTGAAAACTCTACCCTCTTCTATTGGTGTCTCCATTCTGCAATTTTTCTGCAGAGCCCATTGCTCATTGTGAGAAAAACACAAATCAAACACTTTGTGTTTTTTTTAGTGAGTCTGTATGACATCTGTTTTTAGTCAGGTTTTCATTGGTGTAACAATGTATCAAGGATCTGAGAGCAATTAATTTAAAGAGAAGAAACATAATGTACTCAGTTTTGAATATTTTATTCCATGACATACCCTGCTAGCATAGTGTGTAATGAGAAGAACACCCATTGGAGATATTATATTCATCTCATTACTCTGTCCTCAGTTCACATCCCAAATGACCTTAAATCTCCTATTAGTCCCTACTTTCTAAGGATTGAGCCATTTCCCAATAGGGCTATATGGATTGCCAAGCATTCAACACATGGGCCTTTGAAGGAGGACATTTGTATCCAAAATATAGCATCTTTTTATAATTAAAGTCGGTGTCTTATTGTATGAACATATCCCTACATGGCTTACTACAGCATGAGTGACAATCTACATCATCCTCTAAATTAAAAAGATAAAATGAGAAAATAAGAAAAGGAGACAATGTATATGAGGATAGAAAGCCTGGCTTTCTTTGTGGTGTCTTTTGTTTGTCTATTTTTTCTGTCTTTGTGTTTATTTTTGGCTGTTGTTTTATCATGTTCAATGCAATTTAACCAAAGTTTCCAATAGTGTATCAAAGAAAAATATATTTGTAAAAAATTAGTTAGTAAAAGAAGCCAGCTGTGGCATTAGAGAAAAACATATCTTTCCTGGTATGTAACTCTAGGATTGATTATAAGTTTCAAAGTAAGGCACTTTGTGCTCATAGGTACCTAATGCTGCATTGATGGGCCAATTTTAAATTGAATTTTTGTCCTCCTCTTAAATTTCTAACTTCATTCATCCTTAACCTTATTCTTATCAATAATTCCATTGGATATTTGTAAAATGAAACAAACCGTTTACTTTTACGTTTGTTGCTTAAATTTGCTATTATATTATAAACTCTCTCTTCATCTTACTGTATTTTTTTTAACTTTGTAAAAAACATGTCCATGCTTACATACAGCTGTTACATTCATACTTGTTTTGGCTGCTTCTCCAAGTCCTACATCCATAATCCATAATGCTGAGCTTGGTTTCTATTCTACAGTCAGTAAACATGTAGATTACCTCCAACTCCTTCATCAATGAGTCAACCCATTTCCTCTATATTTATCTCACATCAATCATGAATATTGGAACTGGGAACACACTCAGTATTGGGAGTACAATGCCATTGAATCTGCACGATCCAGGGAGAAGCATGGGATCTTTCTACCATCAGCTGTGCACATGTGTCTCTCCCACCAAATCCTTACTCAGAGCTGGTTTGATTTAACTGCTGAATGTCATCATTTGTCTCAATTGGGCAGAAACCATTTTAACTCATACTTATTTGATGGTAAATTAAGTAAACACTCACTTCTTGCAGCCTAGTGTAATTCTTAAATCAAGATAATTTACACTGTGTGAGCTATTTTTCCCCTTCTTGAATTCTGTTCATAAACAGCTCCTCTGGTATGTTGGCCTATTGTTGTTAATGTTAGGAATTTATGGAAATATTGAATATCAGTTTCTCATTTTTTAAAATTAACATACATTGAATCTGTAGATTGCTTTTGGTAAGACTGCCATTTTTACTATGTTAATCCTGCCTATCCATGAGCATGGGAGATCTTTCCATTTTCTGACATCTTCAATTTCTTTTTTCAGGGACTTAAAGTTCTTGTCATATAGGTCCTTCACTTGCTTGGTTAGTGTTACCCCAAGGTATTTTATATCATTTGTGGCTATTGTAAATGGTGATGTATCTCTGATTTCCTTTTCAGCCTGTTTTCAATTGTATATAGGAGGGCTACTGATTTTTTTTTTTTAGTTGATCTTGTATCCTGCTATGTTGCTGAAGGTGTTTATAAGCTGTATCAGTTCCTTGGTTGAATTTTGGGGTCCATCATGTATACTATCATGTCATCTGCAAATAGGGAAAGCTTGACTTCTTCCTTTCCATTTTGTATCCCCTTAATCTCCTTATGTTGTCTTTTGCTCTGGCTAGAACTTCAAGTACTATATTGAATAAGTACAGGTAGAGTGGACAGCCTTGCCTCGTTCCTGATTTTAGTGGAATGGCTTTGAGTTTCTATCCATTTAATTTGATGTTGGCTGTTGGCTTGCTATAATTGAGTGAAGAAGGATTCTATGAGCGGGCCATCAAGATCATGATGGGAAAAGCTACAGAGACAACCAAACCAAACCAGTGAGAACTCATGAAATTTAGATCAACAGCTGTGGAGCTTCCATTGGACTGGATGAGAAATACAGTCTTAAACAGCCATTTTATTACTAAGACAATGTTTCTCTTGGAAATATGGTTGCTGAAGTGGTTACTCGAAGTCAGAATAAAAGGGTTTTTATATTTGTACTTGAAATTTTGATTCAATGGCTAGTAACCAAGTTATAGGTTTTCATTTTCTGATCATAAGCCACATTTTCCCAACTCCAAAACCAAGAAAATCTTTGAGAGTGTGAATTCTTAATTCCCTCTGTTGATAACGTGTCATGGAGGGTGACATATACAACCTAAAAGCCTTGTATCCAGTGAAGTGTTCTTCTACATAGGAATTCTGATGAAAGAGATACAGATACATCAAGAAACTATGAGCTTATATTCACAGGATACCCAAAATAATAGATTGATTTGATCACTACAAGTCAAGAAACTACTTTTTTGGGGGGAGGGAAGGAGGTTGAGACAGGGTTTCTCTGTGTAGTTTTGGTGCCTGTCCTGGACCTTGCTCTGTAGAACAGGCTGGCCTCCAACTCACAGAGATCCACTTGCCTCTGCCTCCCGAGTGCTCAGATTAAAGGCATGTGCCAACACTGCCTGGCCAAAAAACTACTTGTATTCCAGTGCTATATTCTCTACTAGACCTTAGAGAATATTAATAATAAATATTTAGATGGTAAAACTTTGTGAGAAATATGGTAGGTCAATCACTTATTTTGAAAGATTTTCAAGTATAAGAATTTAACTTGTGAGTCGCCTTAGAGAAATGTACTAAATGAAACTTTCCTTCCTCAGTTTCATTTGTTTTTTTGTTTTTTTGGTTTTTTTTTTTTTTTGTTTTTTTTGTTTTTTTTGTTTTTTTTTTTTTTTTTTTACAGCAAGAGAAAAAAATAACTACAGTAGAGGTCTCTGTTTTGTCCTTATGTTTTTCAGTCTGAGACCCAACATTTTGGCTGCTACTGCCAGAATAGGCAAATCACACTACTGCAATGCAATTATCCTAGGCTAGGTGAGTCCTCACAGTCATTCTCAGAAGCTCACATCCTAGGTGATTCTAGATGCTATCACACTGAGTCAAATTTTAGCTAAATTGAAAAGGGTCCGACACAAAAGACAAAGAGGTAATAATGAACGTTACATCGACCTTGGAAATCTAGAATTTGAAAACTGAACATAAGATGGGAAAGAACTGAAAGGAAATATTTGATAATTGTGTTTTCCTAAGGACAGTTCAACTTTGGTGGAGGGGATCAAGAGGTAGGAGGAATCTGACCTCGGTTCTATACATACATGCTCTAAACCAAATGTACCTACCCCTCCTGCTCTTTCTCTACATTAATATAACTAAGTTAACAAACAATCATTCTTACTTTCCCCTTATATTAATTAAATCTCATGTTTATAAAATAATATTGTTCATGGACCAATAATGCAGTATAAAATACTTAGACTTAAACAAAATTGAAATAATTCTATGAGATTAAAATAGTAAAGTGTTGAGTTTTCTTGCATTTTCCCTGCAGCTGAGGACTACAAAAGAATCCTCAATTCCCAGAAGTGCAGTATAAGTCAACTTAATAACACAAATGAGTTTTAGTTTTATATATTTATTCACAATAAGACTGTGTTCAAACTTAGCAGGTTTTAGTGGTGGGTATGGATTGTCTATTTGATAGGATCTAACATCACTACACTAGCCTCTGGAAATACCTATGAAAACTTATATAAATTATGTTAATTGAAGTAAGAAGACCCATCCACTTTGAATAATAGCAGCCCATGGGCTCAAACTGAGACTGAATAAAGAGGACAATGTGTACACAAGCGTTCATCAACTCTATGCTTCATGAGAGACTCATGCTCCTCAGCTGTCATTTCCTCACCTAGAAGAACTGTATTTCCTCACATGGTAAATTGAGATAAACCTCTCCCTCCCTCAGGTTGCTTTTGCTGGGTATATTATTATAGCAGCAAATAAGGAACTATGGTAAGAGGGCTCAGCTTCCATACTCAGTTCCTAACACATATACAACCTCTTCATTAGGAGACATTCCCAATTCTTTATATCTGATATACAGTTGATGAATAAGTAATATCCAAGGCAGAACATCCCATTACAACTTCTAAATATCAAGACACTATGTACCATTATCCCATATTTCTTGAGTTTAAGGTTTGAATGGTGTCACAGACCTCATTGACTGTCAATTGAAATTTTATTTTTCATTTATAAAGACTGTTGTTTCCTACCATGAGAGAGAGCACCCTTGAATTGTGAGGCAGAACAGATGCTTCATTACTAAGTGGCTTTTGTAAGCATTTTGTCACAGCAAAGAGAAAAGAAACTAACACGTGAATACTCAAGAATAACTTCCATTCAATGTAACAATTCAGTAGAATATTTTTAAATAAATTAATATCACAACATGAGTTAATTGTCAACCACAGTCTTAGTATTGAAAATTAGGGTTCATTTGCCTCGATGCTAATTACAGAAAAGCAAATGGATCTACACCATCACAAATTTGTGCTCTTTCTATGTTTTACAGATTCTTTCTCCATTATCCTTACAAACATATCAATTTATGTATCTGTTCATATGAGACATGCTTTTATATAGTGAAGGAACTTGGAGCTTTTACTTATCTATTAATGTGTAGCTTTTCTTATCAACTTAATTTAATTCTGTAGAGTAGAAATCTTAAAATTTTTTAGTAAGTCTGTGTATTCAACTGATATAGAGTCACAAGGAAAAAAATTGTGATGTTGCTTTACCATGGGCTCCCCTTCTTTATCGCATTTAAAAGTGGCTAAGTGTGTGTGTGTGTGTGTGTGTGTTTTCTTCTCTTCTCTTGGTTTCCTATTATTTTTGTTACATGATTTTTTTTCAGGCAGCTATACAAGTGACTCACATTTAACATAGTACAGTTGCAGATGTTTCAGCGGGTTACATACTAACTTGATATTCAAAGCCATTTTTCTATGCTATATGACATCCTTATAAGTTACAGTTAACAAAATATAATTGTTTTTATTATCAACATGCATTGAATATGCAAAGCAATAGAATTAATTGCAACATTTTTATGTGAACACAATGTACTTTGATCATATCCACTCCTTCATTGCATTATCCTAAGTCTCTGACCTCCCTGCTTTTCCATTTCCATATCTCGTATAGTCCCCCACTCATGCTACTTTCCACCTAGGAGGAAAAGCATGTGACACCTCTCTTTGTGAGTCATGCTTAGTTTCCTTAATCCAGTAACCTACAATTTCATTTTATTTTTAATTATTCAAAAATTTCATATATATATACATATTTCATATTTTTTCTTTTAAATCATAGACCATTGCCATGGTAACTCCATATTTAAAATAATTTCTAAATCACTACTCAAAATAAAATATGATGGATAATCTGTGATCTTTCATTTCAAGCTATTGGAATATCTTTAGAAAGAACATTTTGGAAGGGAATGTGCAAATCCTTGAGACATGATGGGTTAGACTTAGACAATAAGAATGGACACAAAAAAGTATTATGGATCAAAACAACCCAAAGAAAACAATAGTAAAGTGTCTTTTGCTACATACTCAGAGATGGATGAATTTAAGTTTTCTGTCTTTGTATTCTATATTAGGTAACTCAATCAAGTTTCTGAGGCATAGATCACAAGATTCATACTGAGGATAAATGGAGACCTGAAGAGAATTTTATAAAGGGCTAAATATATGTAACCTTCCTTGGATTCTCTTGCCGTGGGTTCTATTGCCAGGATATGGCTTAGGGAGCAGGAATCATCATGGACCTCACATCTGTTAATAATGTTGACTTCTCTTCACACAGAATCAAATTCATGCCTCACTTTTGGTCTTCATTCACACCAGCAAGTTGTGTTCCTTTTTCTACAATTTTTGTTACGTGCATGCACTTCTACATTAAACAAACAGAATATCACTCTAACCATATTAATGACAGACAGCTAGCAAATACTTAAGTGCCAGGTATCTTGTGAAGGAACTCACATACAGTATCTCAATACACAAAAGTACATTGGGAGAAGTCATGCTATTATTATCTTTCTCTTATAGATAGGAAAACAAGCTTCAGAAAAGCCACATAAATTGCTGCAAAATTACAGCAAAGGTAGTTGTTTAGGATTTGAACTAAGACAAGACTGAGATCTTGAGCATTTTTATGCATCAATCCAGATCCCATGACATCTCTTACAGACATCTCCTAGTCTACATTTACTTCAATGCTGCTATGTGATTAACTTTCTTTTTTTTTAATTTTAATTTTAATTTTGCAATACAATTCAGTTCTACATATCAGCCACAGATTCCCTTGTTCTTCCTCCTCCGGCCCCCCTCACCTTCCCCCCAGCTCCCCCCCCCCAATTCCCACTTCCTCCAGGGCAAAGCCTCCCCCGAGGACTGAGATCAACCTGGTAGACTCAGTTCAGGCAGGTCCAGTTCCCTCCTCCCAGGCCAAGCCAAGCGACCCTGCATAGGCCCCAGGTTTCAAACAGCCAACTCATGCAAAGAGCACAGGACCCAGTCGTATAAATCTTTCGCCTTTTAACTTTCTTTTTATATGCATCTCAAACCTCTTCAGGCCCTTCTTAAAGATAACCCCCATTTACTGAACAAAGTGTGTGTGAGGGTCAGAGGGTGGATGATTTAGACTGTGTATTCTGGCTTTTTTGAAACTTTTCATATATGAGCCAAATAAACTTATGTCCCCTTTGATAGCTTATAAGATCTTTCAAGAAGGGCAGGGGATTGGGAAGAGAAGGGGAAGTATGAAAACCACTGTGGGAGCCCGTTCTCGGGTTCCTCGTGGCTTTACCCAGCAGGTCCTCATAGAGGATGATTAGGACCACCGGCCTGCGTGCAGGTGTCTGAGATGGTCTGCACTTGGCTGTGCTGGGGGAGGAGGTCTTTTGCTCCAACCCTTGGCGTCTCTATAAAAACCCTGGTGCAGAGACAGTCGGGGCCCATTGGAATAGGTTCCAGGCCCTCTCGAGGCTATCCTTTATTTTCTATCTGTTTATCTCCGCGATATTCTCTGCAATAAATCCTTCTAGCTAATATTTCCTGCTGCTCGCACTCAAGAAAACTCTGGGGAACTGTGAGGGTTGTGGGTAAATGCCCCACAAACCACCAAAATAAATTTTGCTTAAAAATCCAATAATGAAACCTAAAACATTGTATGCTAATTTGAAAACAACAACATTAAAAAAGAACTGACTGGGGAGATGTTCCAGGGGATCTGAGTACTTATACAAGAATAAGGACCTGGATTTCCATCTCCAGTACCAATATAATGCCAAGCTGGCTTTGTGGTCCTGTAACAACAAAATTGTAGAGAGAGGTGAGGCACAATGAATATGGGGGGCTGATGGCTCTGGATAAAATCCAGTAAGCTTCAGGATCAATGAGCAACTCTTGTCTCAAGAGAATAAGGAAGAGAATAAGAAAGGAGAACAGGTGAGGTCTCTGGGCACATGAACCCAAACACATGTTCATACATGCACATGCCACAAAAAATTTGATTGTGTGTGTGATAAAGCATAACTGGTCCATATTTACAAACAACATATACCCATCATATAAATACTTAGAAGCCTATAGTCATAACTGAACAAATGATCTTTTTTTTAATTTTGAGAATGTAGTTATAAGAAGCTAACATTATTGTTTTGAATACTAAAAAATTCGTGGTTTGTAAGAATCAAGTCTTTTGCCAAGTGGTTAAAAACAACAGCAACAACAACAAAAATAACCTATGATGGATTAAAGAGAGCACATGCACTGCTCATGAAGCTCTACCACCAAGTCATTAAGAATATACATTCTGTTACCTAAATTAGTGAGTCTCTCTATCTAAATGGACATGATCATACCAACATGTCACACTTCATTTGTGGAGTTTATTTCCAAGCGTTTTCACTTGTCCTTGATACCACTTTACACATTGACCTCTAGCATCCTCTGAACTGTGGAGCCAGTTTTAGGTCTTCAGGTTGCCGGCCACTTTGTTGTTGTTGTTGTTCTTATAGTACAGAAAGATGGCCCTGGCCCTGTGCTGCAATTAAACTAGTTCTCCTCAGGAGCAGGAAACATGGGTGATCTGGCCTTGTTGAAACCCAACATCACTTAGTTTCCTGGCACGAAGGTACTCTCCACAGCACGATCCGGAGAACTTATTCTTCAATGCAAAGTATAGGAAAATTGTTCATTGAGAAAAATCAACTTTAGGCTGAATGATACAGGATTGTCTTGGGAGCATTTGAAATATCAACCGGAGGTTAGATTGTAAGTTTGGGTTATAAACCTCTATAGAAATAATAAAATGCATATACATGGTATATTAGACTACCTTAGGGAATATTACCCACCATCACTTATCATCCGTATACTTTTGAAAAACTTAGTTTCTCTGTTCTCTGCTCTGTAATATAAAATTAACAAGAGAATTAATAAGATAAACTGTTTTGAAAATTACAGTTACATGAATTCTGAGTGATGTCTGCAAATATATAAAAAGTATTTCATAGAATGAGTTGTTACATGCTAAGTTTGACATTTTTATTGCTATGGATCATGGCCATATAGGTGCTTCATGTTTTGGAAAACATGAGAAACAAACTTTTCCCACTATAATTATTACTAGCAAACTACAGCAATTATTTTAAACTGTATAGAAAAAGCATTTGTGGAAAACAAAATCTTTCAGAGAAATCTGAAATAAAGTGTTATAAAGTAAGAATGGTTTATCCACCACCCAAAACCCTAGCGGATGCTGGAGTAGATATATTTCCACTTTCAAGGCACTGAAAGAACCTTGTAGAATGATGCAGATGACCATGAAAACAGTTGGCAGACAAAAGAACAAGGGCTCTAACGTGCAAATACATAAACTGCAGAGCAGGTCTTTCTTCATACCTTTAGCAAGAGTGAAACGATATGCAGGAAAGTGACACTGGCATGTGAAATCCTACTTGAGGGCTGGTTTCTCATGCAGACAAAAGGAATTAACATACACAGACAACAAGAAGAAAGGCAGGATGCCTCCAGAGGCATGAATGGCATCTGGTGTAGTATATAATTTAAGGTGTGGTAGATGAGTCCAGAGTATTGAACAGGAGAGACTAGAATTGGAATTTGTTACTAGAGATTTTGTGTGGAAATCAGACCATTATTAATTCTGCCCAAGGAGTAACAACCATGAGGGCAATGGTATTATTAGAAAACAGAACTTACTTCTGACACCAAGGTGAAGGATTATGAGAGACAGAATGCTGTAGGGCATCCTGGAACTGAATATAACACATAGCAATAAAATAAATAAATATACATATAGTCTAAATATTTACCAAAATAAAGCAGTTTTGGGATGATCACTCACTCAGCACTTTCAGAACTTGTTGATTTGGTTAAAATACTTTCTCACTCTAGCTCCTACTTTTCCAATATTCTGTGTGGCATATCAGCATCACAGTGATAGGAGATCACCTGCTGTATTCATCTAATGACTGGCCCATCTGGTGCTAAAACAAATTTTCCACTGTATTTAAATGAGAATTTGAGGAAGTAGCTTAAATTGCAGAATCATTGCCTGGTGTGCGTACAACTCTGAGTTCCATCCCTAGCACTTCATAAAATTGGACTGGTCATGAATGCCTATAGTTTAGGCACTGGACAGGTCTCCACCATAGACTACTGGCAATAGTAGAGAGGGTGCCTGAGATGGTCTACTCTGGTGATTGGATGGTTGAATACCCTAACTATCCTCATGGAACCCTCATCCAGTGACTGATGGAAACAGATGTAGAGATCCACGGCCAGGTCCCAGGCAGAGCTTCAGGATTCCAATCAATGAGAGAGGGAAGGGATTCTATGAACGAGGGATATTGAAACCATGACTGGAAAAATACAGAGACAACTAGCCAAACTAGTGGAAAGGCATGTACTGTGGACCAATAGCTGAGGAGCCCCCATGGTACCGGACTATGCCCTCTGGATAAGCGAGATAGTTGTTTAGCTTGAACCATATGGGGGGCCCTCAGGCAATGGGATCAGGACCTGTCCCTAGTGCATGATCCAGCTTTTTAGAGCCTAGTGCCTATGGTGAGACACTTTTCACAATCTTGGTGCAGGGAGGAGGGGTTTGGACCTGTCTCAACTGAATGTACCAGGCTCTGCTGACTCCCCATGGGAGACCTTGCCTTGGAAGAGATGGAAATAGGGGATGGGTTGCGGTGGGGAAAGGCTGGGGGGTGGGAGGAGGGAGGACAGGGGAATCTGTTGTTGGATTGTAAAATGAATACAAAATCTCTTAATAAAAAAATTCGGCATTAGGTAAGTGGTTCATTTAATTTCCATATAACATCTGAGGGAACTTAATTATTTAAAAGTGAGCACCCATTATTAGCTTGTAAAAGTCTGAGATAATTGTAGAATATCTATAAACCTCAGCAATTTTTCTATTCGACAGCTTTTGGAGAGGGAGTATCAATTACAAATAAAATAAATATACATATAGTATAACTATGTTTCAAAATGAAGCAGTTTTGGAACAATAATGTGAGTGAAGACATTTATCTGACTGCATCATCAAGGCTATTTTTGGAAAGTCTCTTCATGTTGAAAATGTAATTCTTTTTTTTAACTTTATTTTATTTTATAATTTAATTTAATTTTACGTATTAGCCACGGATTCCCTTGTTCTCCCCCCTCCCACCTCCCCGCCTTTCCCCTAGCCCACTCCCCATTCCCATCTCCTCCAGGGCAAAGACTCCCATGAGGATTGAGTTCAACTTGGTAGATTCAGTCCAGGCAGGTCCAGTCCCCTCCTCCCAGGCTGAGCCAAGTGTCCCTGTATAAGACCCAGGTTCCAAAGAGCCAACTCATGCACTGAGGACAGGACCCAGTCCCACAGCCTGGATGCTTCCCTAACAGATCAGGCTAATCAACTGTCTCACTTATCCAGAGGGCCTGATCCAGTTGGGGCCCCTCAGCTATTGGTTCATAGTTTGTGTGTTTCCATTCATTTGGCTATTTGTCCCTGTGCTTTATCCAACCTTGGTCTCAACAATTCTCGCTCATACAAACCCTCCTCTTTCTCGCCAATTGGACTCCTGGCACAATGACAGAGAAATGGATAAAATCTACATGAACAATATGGACGTGAGTGGGGGTAATGAAGGGCAAGGGTTGAAGGAAAGAGAGCTTAGGGGAGCGGGAGATCCCAGCTGGATCAAGAACAGAGAGGGAGAACAAGAAATAAAAGACCATGATAAATGAAGACTACATGAGAATAGGAAGAAGCAAAGTGCTAGAGAGGTCCACAGAAATCCATAAAGATATCCCCACAATAGACTGCTGGCAATGATCGAGAGACAGCTCTAACTGACCTACTCTGGTGATAGGACGGCCAAACACCCTAATTGTCGTGCTAGAAACCCCATCCAATGCTGAGGGAACTGGATGCAGTGATCCACGAAACTGTAATTCTTAAGTCAAATATTATGAATATAGCTTCTGATAGTCCTAGAACGTACAATCTAACAGCAAATTCCTTGTTCCCCTGGCTCTTAAAGTCTCCCCCCACACACTCTTCTGCAGTGTTCCCCGAGTCCTAGGTGAGGAAGTTGTATCCACAGGGACTAAACTCCAAAACTATGTATTTTGATGGGTTGTGGTTTTTCTGCATTGGGCTTCATCTGTTGCATAGGAAAGTTTCCTTGATGGGGGAAGACTGTACTGTGAGTATAAGGATAAATATTTATAGTATAGTTAGTGTATGTTGATTCAGAAAAGTAGTGGCTCTAGGTTTTCCTCCCAGAACCATGTCTTAAGTTACCATTCTCAAAATTCTCACATTGATCTGTTGAGCTCAGTTCTTTTTTTATAATTTTTAAAAAATTTTTATTAAGAGATTTTCTATTCATTTTACATACCAACCACAGATTTCCCTGTCCTCCCTCCTCCCAGCCCCCAGGCCCACCAACCCACCTTGCCTTGGAGCTTAGGTCTTAATAGTATGGCAACACTTACAGACAGGGCCTTTAAAGGAGTAATTGTGATTAAAAAAAAAAATATGGTGTGTCCCTGGGCCCCAGGGAACAGGATCTATCTGCTTATGAGAACAGACTGAAACACAGATATATGCAAAAAAAAAAAAAAAAAGAATCACCTGGAGTTACAGGAAAAAGATGGTGCTACAACCCATGAACAGAAGCCTCTAAAGAAATAGTGTGGGCAACACCCAGTCTTAGATGCCCAGCCTCCCTAAGTGTGGAAATTCATTTTCTGTATTGCAGTAGGCATCTGCAGCATCTGTTATTAGAATCTTCTCATTCTCACTTAATAATCTTTCAGATCCATTTGTGAAAACAGAGCAAGAAAGCATAGACAGCATCACTCTCATGATTAAACCATCTCTTCAAAGTGCCATCATCACTGTCTCTTCCATGACATTGTAGGAAACAGATCTTATAAATTATAGACAGGTAATCCTGTCTGTGTTCCCCTTAGAAGCAAGATGTGGGTACAAGCTTCTATACTAATAAGCCTAAGTTGTGAGGCTTGGACTAAATCCAGGAAACTCTCATCAAGCTTTTTTTTTCTCATTTTTCCTTAGAAAGCACTTTATTTATTGCACATGTCCCATATTCTTTAACATCTATATTTTGACTTGGAAGGACCTACATACATGGAGAATATTCTTATGTTCTCTGTCAAAATGTTATTTTAAATTAATAAACATAATAATGCTTTTCTATTATAAATCTTTGTATAGCTATAGTATCCCTTACATTGACAACTGAAATTCAAATTTCTACAAATCTCAGACACTTTGTTCACCAACATGTCAGCAGAATAGTCAAATTTACTTCTGACCTCATATGAAGAGTTACAGTCAAAACACAGGTGCATTGAAGCATTGTGTAAAATTACTTTCAGAGTTTGTTCATGAATTTGAGATGAAACTAAAATTAATTCTGTAATTTGACTCAGGTCTGTCCTCAAAATATTATGTTGAACAGAATATTTCATAGTCCAAAGTTCAAGACAGTTTTGATTTCCAGAATATCCAACAATGATACTCAACCTAAAAATCCATAAGAAATCAGATTTGTAGGGTCTAAGTCTTCCATCTAGGGGACTGGTCTTTAACTTTAATTTAACACTTGAAATAAACTGTGTGTCCTGTGTGTATGTGTTTGCATTCATCCAGAAATAGACAGCTTTACATTGTACTTGAATCAAGAACACTATGAGAAACATGTTTGTTTCAATATTCTTTAAAGAATAGGTGAACCATATCAAAGGATTGTTTGTTAGCTCAGAGCAATGAAAACATTTAATAAAAAAATAGGTCAGACATCTCTTTATCCCTCAGACTATTATTGATATAGGAGGTATCAAAGACATGGTTGTAAACTGCTAAATTTAAAACTGGCTCAGAGAATAATGTAGCTTATTCAACAAGTTGGGCCACCTGAGTTAAGTTCTAGAACTCACAGAAAGGTTGACAGAGATAACTGATGCTATAAAGTTGTGTTCAGAAATCTACAGTCATGCCATGGCATAAATACATACACTCCATATTATACCCTCATGCACACACATGTACATGCAATTATAAGATTTTTATAGTCTTATGAATTAATATAATGACATGGCTATGAATGTTGGTTCAATTACTTGAAAAATAATTTATATTATGCAATGTGGGTTTTGTATATCATTTATTTCTCTTATTAGTAACTTCAGATTAATAGTTAATTTACAAGGAAGCAATCGTAAACTGTATGCAGTAATATAAATGTGGGAAATATGTTTCCAACAGCATCATTATAATAACAAATTAGAGCTGTGCAGCGGTGGTACACACCTTTAGTCCCAGCCCTTGGGAGGCAGAGGCAGGTGGATTTTTGTGAGTTCGAGGCCAGGTTGTTCTACAGAGCAAGTGCAAGTTCCAGGATAGGCTCCAAAGCTATACAGAGAAACCTCTCTCTTGGAAAAAAAATGGAGATAATTTAAATACCTCAAAAATGAGAATAATTAAATGATACTAAAATGATGTTGAAAAGACAAAATGTAAGTGAGGAATCCCATATGATACAGTAAAGAAGCTTAAGAGAAAGGTCATCTTTTGGAAAATACATACATAGATATAGATGATTCAGATATAGATATAGACATAGATTTGTGTGTTCATTTACTAAAGTAATGAGGTAAAATAGCCTAAGATACATGAACATAGTAACATCAGAAATAAATATGTACAAATGTTCGCAAGTTTTCTATTCAGGTACTGGAAATACTGTTCTTATTTTTACTTTTAAGTATTTTTTATGTTTAACTAGATTTTTGTCATTTTGAAACAAGAAAATGATATTCTAAACAAACAAATTTTTACATAAAGACTTTTAATGTTAGGAGTCTAGAAATTTTTGTGCATCATAAAATTAAGTATTTAATTGCTACATTACTAATATATTTTTATGATTATTATTATATAATTATATTAAGTATAATAATTATATTATTATTAAACAATAATTGAATAAGTGGTATCTTAAATATTTATTTTAAATAAGTAGTACATAGTTTATATGATTGTTGTTTGCTGTGTTTGCAGGAATTTCCCATCCTTCCATAAACTGTATTTACTCCATCAACTTTATACTATATAGCCTACTACAGCTTTTAACTGTTAATCAGTCCATTCACATCCCCTTCATTCCCTCTTGAGATGTGTGACTTCAACCCATTTATTGTGATATATACTTCAAGTTTCCCATAAGAAACAGGTGACAGCCGGGTGGTGGTGGTGGATGCCTTTAATCCCAGCACTCGGGAGGCAGAGGCAGGTGGATTTCTGTGAGTTCCAGGCCATCCTGGGCTACAGAGTGAGTTCCAGGAAAGGCGCAAAGCTACACAGAGAAACCCTGTCCAGAAAAACCAAAAAAGAAAAAGAAAACGATGACACACTCAAAAGACATTTGAGGACATTTAAATTTCAAGAATATTTCTGAGGTAATTCAAGGATGGAGAAAAGTGGTGGGAGTGGTCAAGTTTAATGGGAATGCTAATGACCAAAGGTAGTTTTTGAGTTGTTAGCTTACATGATGCCAGGTTAATTTCAATTTCAATGGATTTAGAATAACCCAGAAGATATGGGGACAATACTAGAGAGGTTTAAATGAGGAGGGAGTATCGATGTGTGAACTTTCAAGGATACATTATGGCATGGCTGAGGGTCCAGCCTGGATGAAAATGGAGAGGGCTCACAGTCACTGATGCTTGCTGATGCTGACCTGGTGTAAGTAGCAGCCTCACCTTCCAGCTGCTGCAGCCAGGAGCTGCTGTTCCTCTGTGTTCCCTGACATGATGTACTTTATAAACCCTCATAAACAATGAGCCCAAATAAACCCTTTTCCTCTTAAGCTGCTTCTGTCAGGCATTTTACCACTACTTCGAGAGAAAAATAAATACTACAAAGTGGAGATCTGTGAGAAGATATGAATATAAACATACAACTAAGATTAACGTGTGAAATAAGTAGTCACCAGGAAAATAAGAAAATGCTTTGATATAGATCAGAATATAGATGTAGTATGCTTGAATTCATATTATACACACACAGGAAAGATTTCAACTATAAATGCCTATTAAAATGAAAAGAAAGATCTCTAGCTAATGACTAATCTTTCATCCTGTGAAGTGAGAAAATAATAAGTACAAAGTAGACACAAAGGAGAGATGAATCATAAAGTGAGAAATAATGGAAAAATAAATCTGAAAAATCAATGAAAAAGGAGTTTCTTTTTTTAAGTCAAGAAGATAGATGAAATTCAAATGAGACTGGCCAAAAAGAAAGGAGAAGACTCAGACTGCAAAGATAAGGAATGGACTGGGCAACTTTACACCTAATGTTACAGGACTGAAGAGGGACTGTAACAGAATATTGCACAGTGGTATCCTAATAAATTACATGGCAGAATTGCATTACTAGAAAGCCACAAATCATTTAAACTAACTTAAGAAATAGGAAATATGAGTAGACCTATAACTATGAGCGATTATCTGTGGATTGTGGCTCACAGCCCTAAGACCAGCACTTAGGAGGCTAAGGCAGAGAGGTTGCCTTAGTGATGAGGTCAATGGAGGATACAGAGTGAGTCTGCACCACATATCACTGAATAGAATAATTAAACATAGTTTAAATATACCTCTTAAAAACATTATTGGACCATTTTACATGAATTTTACTAAATGTCTATCAAGAAGTTAGCACCAACTCCCATATATTTTTAAAAGAAAGAAAGAAAGGAAGAAAGGAAGGAATGGAGGAAGGGAAGAAGGGAAGGCAGAGGGAGGGAGAAAGGAAGGAAGAAGGAAATCTTAAAAGAGAGGGAGAGCCTTCTCACTTTAGGCCAATATTATCTCATAATCTAAATAGACAAAGATGATACTCAGAAACTACCAATCAACAGCATCTGGACATACACCCTTGTAAATCTTAGTTTCAGTAAAATGAGTCAGAAAGGTTGTGTAATATATATATATATATATATATATATATATATGTGATGACCAGTGAGTTTTGTTTTAACACAGAAGGTAATTAGTTTTAACATATGAAAATCAAGTTAAATAGCATATTAAGAGGGAAAAAAGGACAAAGCAACACAATGGTATAAACAGAATGTGGAAAAAAATAAAAAACTTTGATAAAGTTTAACAAATTTCCATGATGCAAGCACAATGCACTAGAAGAAAACAGGAACTAGTTCAACCCGTGAATGGATAGTTAGGGGTAATACATAACATGAAAGCCACGACACTAAAACTAGGAACAAAACAAAATGTTAAGTCATGCTATTTGAATTTAACATCATCTTGGAGATTATGGCCAGAGTCATCAGACAAATAAGATAAAAACACATAAACAAACAAAGCAAAACAAAAAACCAAGAGCCAGTAATATGACATATGAGGTCCAGGCACGTGTCACCAAGCCTGAGGACCTGTGTAAAATTTCCAAACTCCACCTGGTGGAAGGAGAGAATTTGTTGCCACTGGCTGTTCTCTGTCTCCAGTGCATGGATCATGACACAAGCACCACCTCTGATAAGCAAAGAAACAAAAAGCATATAAAAACAACATCAAACTGCAAAAGGTATAATAGGCCCTTAAGAAAGCAAAAGGAACATACATATAACTATTATATTGATTAATAACTCCATCACAGTTTCAACACATAGCACCAAAGTATATTTATATACTAAAAGTGAACAATCGGAAATAAAATTAAGTGAATGAAATCGTGCAGTACCTCGAAATACAACAAAACAATACACCATGCAATAATGCAACAGCTTCAAATAGAACAAAATATTTAGCTATAAATTTAACCCATTAAGTGTAAAGTATATGCCCTCTAGTCTATACAATATAACTGTAAAATGTTAAACATGAAAAATAATATATAAAATAATCTTTACTCATGGATTCAAGCTCTCAAATTAAGATGTTTTTATCTAAATTCACCTTTGCAGTCAGATAAAACCTAATCAGTCATAAATACTATAGGTATCTTTTCTTACAGAATGCTTGAAATTAATTTTTAAAGTAATTTCCATCTGCAGACGATCAAGAAAAAATACTATACAATTATATCAGAATGAAATTGTAGTATTTTAATACTTCAATATCAAATGTCAAAGCTTCCTGTAGTTTGTCAATAATCAGAAAAAGGTGGTAGTGATGCAAATATGAAAAAAATAGACTACAGAAAAACAATTTTAAATCCATCAATGATCCCTACAGTTTTGACCAGTTGTCTTCCAACAAGATTTCCATATGCTTAATGAAGTATCAACAACCTTTCTAACAGCAAAGCATTGGCAACTATGGCACAGCCTCATATGAAAGAATGATACTCTACTCCCACCTCATCACATATAAAAGGTCACCCCAGAATAGACCACAAAGTGCAATTTAAGAGTTAAATATATTAAAATCTAGAATAATGCAAAAATATACATATTCTGCAACATCAACTATGAAATTGTGTTTTGAATGTGAGACAAAAACATAAAGAACGGAAGAAAATAAATTGGGATTCATTCAATATAAAAATTATGCAGAAGAGTCTATGAAAACTCTACAAATTCTGGCTCGGGCTGGGAGGAGGGGACTGGACCTGCCTAGACTGATTCTCCCAGGTTGATCTCAGTCCTTGGGGGAGGCTTTGCCCTGGAGGAGGTCGGAATAGGGGATGGGCTGGGCGAAGGGGAGGGGGCAGGATGGGGGAGAACAAGGGAATATGTGGCTGATATGTAGAACTGAATTGTATTGTAAAATAAAATAAAATAAAAAACTCTACAAATTCCATGAATGGCAGAAAATTTATATAAAGTTAACAAGCACTTAATATGCACAATGTATACAAGAACTTTTATGATTCAATAAGAAATACAATGATAAACTAAATAAAATAAGTTTGTATCAACATGCTTCCAAATAAATTATAGAGACAAACACTGCATGTTTAAGAAGATGATCAATGTCATTAGGAAATTATAAGTCAAAATAATTTAATGCCACTTTATTCACATTTTGACTATAATTAAAAAGCAGACAGGGAACTAGACAACTCTCACAAGGTTTGGGATTATCTCCAAGAAAGGGAATTTGGATGTCACTCAAAACATTAAACTATGCATCCTACATATTGAATGTATTTCTATATCCTCCTGAAGAATTAAAAATCTATAACCAAACTCACACATATCCAATAATATAGTATTTTTCATAATAGAAAAAGTATATACACAGTGCTAATTTTCACCAGTAAAGGAATGGTTAAATTATATAAATGTTTTATATTCATTAAATGGAAATTTATGTATTAATAAAATATAGGCAAGTTATGATACAGATTTTTAAAAAAGACCTAATCAGTATTTCCCCAAAAGTTCACATATTATGATGCAGTTTATATACAATACCTACAATAGAAAAATTTACAGAAAAAAAAAAAGAATGTCAGTGGTCACGAAAGAATAGAGAAGTTACAGAGAAAAAGATAGACAGTTAAAGTATGTAAGCTTCCCTTGGTGTTTGGGATTAAATAGCACGTGGACAGATAGTGGTGGTGAGGATACTCAATTTTATAACATTGTTTAACTGCAACATTGGTAGTCATCAATATTGTGCTATATGAATATCTAACAATGACAAAACAAATGGAAAGCACTGACTGTAGCCAGGAAAACAGCACTGTAGCAGAGCAGCTCTGAGCTGCAGTTAAAATGAGCTTTCAGTGCACAATCTGAGAGGGAGGTAACGTGGGGACTCCTTGTCCAAACCTTTCTTGAACTAATGGTACTCAGACTGGGGGGTCCAAAAAAGGTAACTCAAATAAGATTCCAGATCTTACACTGTGTGAAAGACACAATTGGTTTTCCAAACATAGGGGAGAAACGGAAGGACAAACAGTATTCTGGAGTGGCAGTTTAAAATTTTATGCCGGTTTCCCAAGTTCTGTTATTCCTTCTGCTTCAAAAATATATTAATGACTAAAAATGAAACTTAGTGTCAAACTTTTGTCTATAGCATCTCTAGTTCTATATTAAGTACTAATTATTGGCATATATTATTCCTCCATAGATGAATAAAATGATCATACATTTCTGGACATTGTAAACAGAAGTATTTATAGAATGTGACAGGAAACTGGGAAAGATGAAAACAATTCACCTAGGGGTATCTTTAAAGAAGGACAAGATGGCTTAATAGTTAAGAGCATTTGCTGCTCTTGCAGAGAACACGACTTCAGTTCCTAGGAGCTATGTCTGGCAGCTCACACCTTATGACTCCAGCTCCAGAGGATTTGAGGCCCTGGCCTTCTCAGATTCCTGTACCCAAATGCAAATATTTCTACAGTGATGTACACACAGAGATATAAATTAGTTTTTAAATATATATATACATATGCAGAGAATGAAAGATAAATTATCCCACTTGTTTTCTTTTTTTTTGAGACAGGGTTTCTCTGTGTAGATTTGTGCCTTTCCTGGAACTCACTTGGTAGCCCAGGCTGGCCTCGAACTCACAGAGATCCGCCTGGCTCTGCCTCCCAAGTGCTGGGATTAAAGGCGTGCACCACCACCACTCGACTTTATATTATCCCAATTGTGATTCTGTACTTTAGTTATTAAAAGTTTATATCAACAATTGGGGTGCTAAAAATATGGATATCTAGATGCAACTTAATAGTTAGCATATTGAAGTCTATATGAAACGTGCTAAACAGACAGGTCTTTGAAATGTATATTTCTGAAAATGTTTTCCTAGTAATTCTTATTTACAGTTGTGTATAGCAGGAAAGGACCATGTCTTAACTATGCTTGTCTTTCACATCAAGTACAAAGTATTTCTAGTAGAATATGGACTGATATACTTACTAAAATTTCATGTATACTTTGAAAACTCACAGAACTCAGCATTCTCATTCTCTAAGTGACTGAGCTCATCTGCATTCAGGATTTTGACCAAAAATGACTCTTCAGGTTAATAAATGGAAAGCCAATTTGCAAAGTTCTTAGTAATCCTGTCAAAAGCCCCAAATTTTATACAATAAACCCTATTCATTTGGTATCATTTTTTTAACTTTCAGTCTGTGCATCTATATACTTCATTATCACTATTAGTTTCCATATTTCAGTGCAAGGCATTTTATGGAACCTGTCATCAACAGTGTTGAAACTAATTGCAAGTTGCATGCCACATTAATTTTTTTCACAAACAAACATCCTAGAAGTAAAACATATGCTAATAAAGATTGGTTAATTTTATCCATATACCTGCCAAGACAGATGGAAGGCACCTTGAACAGAATTTTGATGGGCAGAGAATACCAAGTCAAAACAACTTTTTTGTAAGTCTTGACAAGTTCCATGTCATTTCTCCCCGTATTTATTCCGGCAAGTGCCGTTTTCCTTTGCCAGCTTGCTTTTATTTGTGAACTCATATCATATTTCCTGATGAAAAATGTATATGTTAAGTGAGAGACAGGCCAGTATGCTGAGTACAATCCAAATCACATATGTGGCTTTGAATACTGCACCCTTGGGCTAATATTTCTCTGAAAATGTCACCTGGTCCTTCCTCCTGGCTGCATACAGGTAGATACTTCATCAGCCAGACAGATGGCTCTCTCTTCTGTTCAATTAGTTAACTATATTTTCATTAATCTTTTCAGGAGATTATCCAGGCCTCATATGCAATCTGATTCAAATAAAAGGTTTCCTCACAAGTCTTTCCCTACATATATTTTCCAGATTCTCTTAAAGTAAACAAAATAATAAATCTATTTTCAGCAGATGGATAAAGAGAGAGATGACTCATTATTTTCCTTCAACCATCAGAAACCAAAGAGGCTATTTTGAGACTAAATGTACATATCATTTTTAGTTTGCCAAATGATTCAGCAATTGTTGATTGTTTTCTTTGATCTCACATTTTTACATACATATATGATTTAACAGTTTAGGGTAAATAATAGAACTGATGGTGGGAGATACTTATGGATATGTGTTTAGATGGATGTAAGTATGCCCATGTTTTAGGAGGCCAGAGGTTGAGATGACTGAGCAGAGGCCATAACAGGCTGCTCCGTCTCCTCTTAGAAAGCAGGCCCCAGTTTCAGTTTCCTGAGATTAACAGTTTCCTGTGTCTTATAGAGCCACAGACCAAAGGCAATTAATGCTTTGTGTCCCTGACAACAGGGATAGTAAAGATTGGACACACCAAGTCCGGGCCACTGAGCCAGCTCCCACAGTCAGTGCATACTAGGCCAGTCGGGCCTCCATAGCAGCTCAAGGACAAATGCTAAGACTTGTCCAGACCTGCTCAAAAATGGAAAATCTGTAGCCTTAATCACCCCCACCCCCGACAAACCCTAACCAATTAGAATGCACTAATATGATCGCCACTTGCTTAAGCCAGTTATATATAAAATGAACTAACTGCTCTAGGAACTCACCTTAGCTGTGCTTGAAGGGAGCCCACACAGTCGTGAAGTGGTGGCGCACGCCTTTAACCCCAGCACTCGGGAGGCAGAGCCAGGCGGATCTCTGTGAGTTCGAGGCCAGCCTGGTCTACAGAGTGAGTTCTAGTAGAGGCACCAAAACTACACAGAGAAACCCTGTCTCGAAGAAAAAAAAAAAAAAAAAAGGACCTCACACTTCCCTTTCAGGGGTCTTTACCATCTTGCCTTTGTGTGGGATAACAGGCCCCAGCATTTTGGGATAATAAACACTCTTGTTGACTGCATACATGGATGATGGTATTTTTGTGGTACTTCTCCAGGACCCTAACAAGGTCAACCTTGGATGTTGTTTCTCAGAGGCCATCTTCCTTATATTTGCGAGCCCATGTTTTGCATTGGCCTTGAACTCGCTGTTTTAGATAGACGTTTTCACCAGTGATACCAGGAATTCACCTAATTTCTACCTTGGTGTGGTATTACAAAATTATGCTACCATGCCTGGCTTTTTTACATGGATTCTGAGAGATGGCAGGCCGTGGGCAGGGGTGGGGGGGGGTGGGAGGGTGGGTGGCGTGGGGGGGGTGGGGGGAGGTGGCGTGGGGGGGGGTGGGGGGGAGTGGGGAGTGAGGGGGGTGAGGGGGTGGGGGTTGTTGAAAGCAGATGTTCTAGCTTTCTTTGCAAGATATTTACTGAAAAAGCTACGGTGTAGTAGTTTCCTCCCAAATTGAAACATTCAATCCTGGAGGGAAGCTCCTAAAACAGAAAAAAAAAAATGGCTTCTGGAAGTCCCCGAAACTGACAGCATTTCCTAGCCCCCTCTCTGCCAGAGTAAGCAATAAAGACCGCTGAGAGTCGCTGTTAGGCAAGGCAAGATGCAAAAAAGACTCAGACCAAACCAGCCACGTGGAAAAAGTTTAAACCAACTGAGTCACCTGGAAGGAACACTCTCCAATCTGTTGAGCTGCCTGAAGCCCACACGGTGCTCCAGGTCCCCAAGTTTTGTGAGCTACCATGCATGCTGATGTGGGCTTTAGTGAAGCAGCTATCTTCGAGTCATTTCTGTTCTTGCAGGTAACTTCTCACCAATATTCCTGTAACACCAATAAAACTCATTGGTTCACCAAGTTGTACTTCAGTGGCATCTGTACTTTGGTGTGTCATGGACTCCCTATATAGGGTGAATAGACATGTATACTCCTTCTCCCCTGGAAAAGTCTTACCACACAACAGCTATATCCTCAGTTTTGGTCAATTTGTTTTTCTTTAAGGGTGAAGTTAAGCAATCTTCAACTTTCATTAAATATATTTATATACAGATATAATTGAATATTGCTTTATCTAAATTGTAAGTAATAATAATAGATTTATACTACTTCTAACCACTTAGTGTCATACCCATGTATCAGTGCATCTCCTAATCTCATCATCTCTTTTTTAAAAAGTTATTTATTTAATATTTTTATTTTATAATTAACTTAATTTCACATATCAGCCACAGATTCCCCTGTCTTCCCTCCTCCCACCTCCCAGCCCTCTCTCCCAATCCACCCCCCCATTCCCACCTCCTCCAAGGCAAGGTCTTCCCTGGGGAGTCAGCCCAGCCTGGTGGATTCAGTTGAGGTAGGTCCAGTCTCCTCCTCCCTACACCAAGGCTGAGCAAAGTGTCTCAGCATAGGCTCCAGGCTCCAAAAAGCCAGCCCATGCACCAAGGACAGGTCCTGGCTCCACTGCCTGGGGGCGTCTCAAACAGTTCAAGCTAATCAACTGTCCCACTTATCCAGAGGGCCCAGTCCAGTTCCATGGGGGCTCCTCAGCCATTGGTTCACAGTTCATGTATTTCCACTAGTTTGGCTATTTGTCCCTGTGCTTTTTCCAATCATGGTCTCAATATCTCTTGCTCATACAGTCCCTTCCTCCTCTCTCTTGCGGATTGGATTCCTGGAGCTCCACCTGGGGCTTGGCCGTGGATCTCTGAATCTGCTTCCATCAGACACTGGATGAGAGCCAGGGTGTTCGGGAAGCACAGTGCTAGAGAGGTCCCCAGAAATCCACAAAGATAGCTCCACTGTAGACTACTGGCAATGGTCGAGAGAGTGCCTGAGCTGACCTCATCATCTCTTAATCCACCTTCTTGCAGTAGGTGGCAACTAACAGAGACCCTTAACTGGACAACGTGCTAAGACTAAGAAACTACGGAGGGCTCAGACCTAAGTACGTAGTACACCACTCCTGCCAAGGCTAAGAGATCTTTGCAGAAGAGGGGGCAGAAGGATGTAAGACACAGAGGGGTGTGACCAACACCAAGGAAACAACAGTTTCCAGACACAACAGGGAAGTTGTACACAGAAGCTGACAGAGATGATAACAGCATGCACAAGAACTGAGTTCCAGTAGGAAGCCAGACAGAGTCCAGTATAAAGATGAAATCCCATCCCTAGCTAAGAAGCTATTGGCATTTGACAGGTTCTGGGAGAGGCTAAGTTAGTTTACATTAATTTTGTATCAACTAGTATGTCAATCACGTTCCCAGGCCCATTTCCAAAAGAAGTTTCACAATACAAACTAGAGTCACTGGGAGGGGGGCGGGTGTCAGGATTAAAGTTGAGTGGGTAGAGAGAAGTTGGGATGAATATTATCAAAGCTACATTCAAATTATCATAGAACTTGTAAAGGATTCTTTTGGAAAAAAGATGTTTTATATTAGTTAAACATTATTAGTATACCTGTACTGTGCACAGTGTTACATGATCATGCACAGTGATTATCAAAAACAAAAGAGCTTCTTCTCGAGGCTCAACATCAGCAGTTGACAATTATCTGTGGAAAATCAAGGCAGTAGCATTCCTCCTGGGTCAGCATAGCAAAGGTAATTGTGGCTTTGCAGTCGGGGGTCATTCAGAGATTTACCAGTCTGATTCAAGTTTTAGTTTTAGTAAATTATAGGGTTTTATTAAATGCTGATGCTGGATACACATGGCACCAGGATTGCAACTGAGAGTGCTCCAAAGATGCAGCATCTTGTCATATCAGTCTAAGGCACATAAAATAAAAAAATAAATAAAAAGAAACACAAGATTACATATGTTTTTTCTACATCTAGGCAGTGCCTAATTTTAACATATGTGTCTTTCAGTTGTTCCAGTCATGGAGTAGAGTAAGCAAGTTTGATTGCAAAAATAGAAATAGGCATTAGTATTATGATCTACTATCTTGCTAGAAAAGTAAATGTTACAAGATCAGTCAATTTAAGAATAGTCTTTAACATCTGGGGAAAAGGGAAGTGAGCTTTTCGGTTACAGCCTGTACAAGCTAGGGGTTTCCATGTTAGAGGAAATTTTTGGGTTTTGGTCTCTCAAGCATAGTAAGTTTAAATGTAATGTTAACCATCACAGCTTCTCCAGGCATGGTGTTCTGTTATACACGTCTTCTTGGAAAACCCACAATGAGCTAGCAAGAGTCATAAAAATAACAGAATAGCAACTCCCAAAGAATCTGATATTTAAGCTTTTGGGATTTCAACATGACATCACCATCCCAACTGACAGATTCATAATGAATGGAGAATCCAAAGATTTAATTTTGAATGTGAATCTCAACTCCATTGTTAGTGTTATGAACTTTGCCATGCTTGGTATCTTACTTAGGATAATAACTCCTCCATACACTTAGTGTTCACCAGATTTTCTCTTGTTTCTTACTATCAGCTTTATTTAGTTTCTGTTAATATTAAGGGTGAACATGATATGCATTCTTTATATGAAATGGCAATAAAACACTACTTCAGCCTGATATTTTTGTGTCTTTTCAAGGGGATACAGAAGTCATGCCACAGTTGTGCAAGCTATAAAGGAGAACCACAGCCTGAATTAGGATTCTTAGTGACTCAATAAAATTGCTCTTTTAATTTTAGACTCACAGAATTTCTGGATATTTCATAACATACATACATATATATATATATATATATATATATATATATATATATATATATATATATAATTTGCCTATCCTGATTTAGTTGTGTAACTTTAATAAAACTTTAATAAAATACAATTCCTTGGTCTCTTCTTTGTGGTACTTGCATGCTAATTGCATTTCATTCTATGGCATTATTTTCTGGCAGAATGAAGAGAAGGGAAACAAAGTTGATGAGAAAAAAGTTGAGTGCATTAGTTGAACTATATTCATTCCTCCCTCTGAGCTTTAAAAATTAGCATGAGCAGGAAAGTAAAGTGGGTTTTATAATTATTGGTAAATAGCAAAGTAGACATTGGTAAATGGCCTACAATCATTTAAAGTAGCATGAGAACTGTCTTATAAAATAGAGGGGAAGGGAAGATACTGAAATCCCTTCATGATCATTTTGGTGAATTCTGGTTACTCACTCACATGCGATGTACATACAATAAGAAGAGATTAATTTGTTTTTTGTGTATGTGTGTGTTTCTAAATATAAGTATGTATACTGTGTGTATGTGCAGTGACCATAGACACCAAAAGACAGTGTTGGAACTCTTGGAACTGTAATTAGAAACAGTTGTGTGCTGTCATGCCAGTGCTGGGAATAAAGCCTGGGTTTCTGCAATAGTAGTCAGTGCTCTTACTTGCTAAATAATCTCTCTAACAAGAAAAATACAAACTTTAATGTTAATAGAATTACAATATTTAAGGTATGCAAGATGAGTTTTCAGTTGACTACTTACCATGTTGATTGCATCTATTTTACTCAGCATTACTGATAAACATCTGTTGTTCTATTCCATTGCCTACAAATGTCATGACTTAGGTTTCCTCTACCACACTGGTTCAAATTTAATTTACTTCAATCAAGTGTATGCCTCAAATTTTTGATATTTTGTTTTGTTTACCTTGCTGCACTGGACATTGAACCCAGAACCTTTAACATACTATACAACCTTTTCAACACTGTGCTAAATCCCAGCCCTTAAGATATTTTTGAGATATGTTTGAGTAATTTGCCTACATGTATGTTTGTGCACTCCACACTCACAGAGCCTGTGGAAGCCAAAAAAGCACATATTACTTGAAACTGAAGTTACAGATTTTTGTCAGCTACCATTTGGTTCCTGGAAATAGAACCTTGCCGAGGACAATTTTAAGAGCCATGCCATATTGCCTGCCTGAGTTAAGTTTCTGTTGTCCAATATTGAGCCACTAACCAGAAACTTTTGACATGCCTGGACAAATCCTGAGTTATTGGAAAATAACTTAACATTCCCTTATCTTTCTGCTACAGTGACCATTAGTAACAATGTTTTGTGGTTAGGTTCCTCGGTTGGGTTGCTTGGCAACTAAACAGTCCCCTGATCTTTTCCCAAAGAAAGTTTCCTGGTCTGCTTATGATAAAACCCACCCGAGAAAAATAAAATTTTGCAGCTTTATTAGAATACTGTCTTGCTATCAATTCTTTGTGTCTCTTGTCCCTTTCATTCTCCATCCCCCCTTCTAGGGTCTCTGCTGAAGATCCCCTTGGCGGGGACAGAACCTGGGCCTTCTGCAAGACTTCAAGTGTTCTTAACTGCTGAGAAATTTATCCAATCCCATTATAAGACATTTTTACCAATCCCTTCATTTTACATGTTATGGATATACATTCTGTGTGTAGCCATCAAAATGATAAAGCTCTCAGTGCCTACCTACACCCATTGGATATCTAATGATCAGCAATTTCTATAATTTACTTTTTTGCTACTTTGAGCAAACCAAGGAAAGAGTCAACTGGCCAGGAGGGTGTGCAGAAGAATTCTCATCGATAGTCATATATGTATATTTTGAATTAGATAGCTCTATTAGCTCTATTTTATACCTGCCCATGGGTCAACAGTTGTGATGGGGTGAGACTGGATTTCCTTGATGAGCCCAGACATATTATCCATCTGTTTAAGCAGGTAAGATTCAACATGTTATATGAGGGTCTAGATAAAAGCAAGCAAGAATCTTTTTAATGTTTTTCAGGGTCATAATTCAATAAGGGCACATAATTCAATGAGGGCACTCTATTCACAATAACATAAATATAAAAGGTGAATTACAAGGCAAGTATTTTCATCTTAAATATATGACTTTTAAAGAAAAATTTGCAACCAGAACTACTTTGTGGGACTGTTTGTTCATTCTGAGTGGTAAATTTTGAAAATAATGAGATATTGTTGTCCTCTTTAAACTTCAGAGGACACTTGTTAAAATTCTTTGGGTTGTATAAAGTGTAAAGGGGTACTGTATTTTTTTCTAATTTCGGAGACGTTTATATTACCTCTTCCACTTAATCAATCATTCCTTCTCTTGTCGTATCTAGAATAAAATTAAAATAGACAGGTATAACACCACCAGGAACAAGGTCACATTTATCAATAGAAAAGCTTTAAGGGCTTAGTCACTGAAAGGGTTTCAAAGCCTGTGTGAGTTCGTAAGAATTGATGAGGTTGTGCCTTTGGTAGAAATTAAGAAAACAACTTTCAAATGTGAACATTATAGAATAAACCACATAGGATAAGATCCATAGAAATGGGTACATTTGGAAAGTTGCTTTACAAAGCATCAAAGAAAAGAAAGAGTCCTGCAGCTCCCATTCAGCAATGGTGGGAGGGATATTTTTGAAGGAAGAAGAGAAATTCTCAGCAGTTATAATTAATTAGTCGGACTAAGCACAGATTAAGGCTTTGAAGGCTGCAATCCTGCTGTGGGACTGTCTACTGAGAAAATATTCAGAGATAGAATTGGTTATATTAGTGAATGATGGACAGGGTGAAAACAAGAAGACAAATCCCATCCCACACAGGGTGAGTGTCAGAAGGTGTTATGCAGGAACTGGAGAGCAAGCAAAGTGTGCTCTCTTGTGGTGCTTTCATTCCCACTCAAACCTTGCCTGTCTCAACTGCCCCAGTGTAGAGTGTAGGGTGGGGTGGTGGTGGTGGTGGTGGTGGTGTGTGTGTATGTGTGTGTATGCTTGTGTTCAACTGTAGAATAGCTTTTGGAGGAAGAGTGTACCTTGGGTGGAAAATCTAAGATTCTAGAAACTGGGCTTATTTTCAGGAGGAAAAAGATGTTAACTTTTCCCAGTAGCTAGAGTAAGACAAATGTTATGGTAAATAGATTATGATGTCAGTTAGGAAACGATGTTTAACTGCTGTATAAATTTCAGGTTTTCACTACCTAAGACTAATTACTAGATATAAGTGTGTCACTTGGCAGGTAAGGGGTTCTGGGAAGTAAACACGAGAATGTGCATTCATAGATTTGAGAAAAAAAATAAATTCAATAAAAATTATAAAAGAACTGCTCAGCTATGAACTTCATCTAAAAATACAATTCCATTCTCATCTTCAGCTGCCTTTATGATCAACTAGAAGTATTATAATTGCTTGTTGCTAGGGCATGAAATTAAGAGCTGTATGTCATAAGCAAGACTGTCATTCACTTCTTCTCCCAACTCACAGGTACATTCTACAACATCTTCATCACCTTCATATTGTACAAACGTTAATATCTTCACTTTTTCAAGGTGGATGGTAACAAGTTCTAAGCTATTCTACAAAGAAATATGACTAGTCTCTTTTTCCTCACAACAATTCCACTTTCTTACTTTCTAATTTCATGAGTTCTCATTTCAAAAAAGGCAATCATGTCCTTACATGACCTTGTCTTGAATAACAAAAGAAAAATCACAAATAGTATACATACCACAACATATGGTTAAAAATATGACCAAGCTTCCAAGCTTGGAATGAATTAGGAGGTCCTGGTAAGGAGTCTTCTCTTCCCTGTCTTAACTTGGCTGTCATTCATATGAAATCAGCCCTTCTTCGCTTTAGCCTCAGCTCTCTGTTTTCTATGCATAGCTTTCATGATGGTATGTCCCTGCTTTGAATTCTGCATCCAGATGGCCATGTGAGATGAGGAGAGCTTGTTTGATAATCTCTGGGTCTTAAAGGATATATCTGACAATGAAGAAAAGAGCAAAATGCACAGCATATGGTAGGGAGAAGGTGTGGGGGTATTTCCAAGTTGATTTCTGTTGTGTATGACAAATCTATATGGCACGTGACCTTTAAAACACTTTGAAATTTTTATGAAGCAGGATGTCTCTCCCTAGGAAAAGACTGGTCATTACACTGTGAACTTAGGTTTGAAATCTCCTTAAATTAACCTTCTCTTCTCAGATTTAGAGAATGTAAATACATACAAGAATGAGGCGTTAGTTTTAAAGTCAATTCTTATAACCATTAATAGGTAATGTATTATGTCCACTTCTAGGTTTGAAAAGTTCTTCCTACATAGGTCTTACAATGGTAACAAAGTAAATATCCTGTAAGAGAAATTACAAGATCCACTGACATTTTGATTAGCATAAATGCCAACACATAGCTGTGCAGTGTCTGTGTTCAGCCAATATTAATTTCTGAATTACTAAGATTGTTACCTAGACTTATAACGTTGAATAATTACTTCAACTCCTATATGACTGTACCCTTTACCTCACTTTATTTTTCTTTCTATTTATCAGATTATGTCACCAGAATCTTACTATTTAATTTGTGATGGTTTGAATTTCCTTAAAATATACAAGTGTGTCATTAAATGAAAGGAACAGGAATTCTTTTAAGAAATGTTGAAGGGAAGAAGAAATAGGAGTGAGAATGATCAAAATAGATTGTATGAAATTTTTAAGAATTAATAAAATATTATATTTTAAAAACCTCAGCTATAAAGTAAGCTTGCTGTTCTGGAGGCTTCCAAAGCCAAAGAAACATACTAGAGAGAGACAACTGGTAACAGAATAGAGTTATTTAGGGCAACTTTGATCATATCATGTTGGTGTGGATTTGCTAATGTTGAATTGTGTGTGTGTGTGTGTGTGTGTGTATGTGTGTGTGTGTGTGTGTGTGTTTTCCTCCATGTCTGTAATGAGATTACAATTTAACAATATTCCCTTTCTCCGTAGGGAACCTGTAGCAGGTCTACTTTCTGAAACCAGCAATACTTTGTTTTGCAAATGATTTAATTCAGTCAATTAATGCACAGCAAGAAGAAGCGTGAAGTGGCTGTGTGGGTTCCTGGAGTTTGCTACCAGAGCACACTGAACAAATGCAGCCTTTGGAGTGTAAGTCTTATAAAACATTTCTTTTTTTAAATTATTTTTATTTTGTTATTTAATTTAATTTTACATATCAGCCATGGATTACCCTGTCCTCCCCCCTCCCTCCTCCCCACCTTTCCCCCCAGCCCAGCCCCCATTCTCATCTGGAGATGGCTCAGCTTTTAAAAGCTAGGCTCACAACCAAATATAAAACATTTCTTGATGCATTGTGATGCTCGGAATTCTCATTCCGAGAGACTATTTTGTTGGTGCATATGGAGAATATTCACACCGGAGTCATTGCTAGTAGAGTTGTATTGTTCTTCATATTTGTAAAAATTCCTTTTTTTTTTAAAGTTTCTTAATCTTGTTCTTTATTTGTTTTAGCTTGTTTGTTTTGTGTTACCGTTTTGTGTTGTGGCTTAAACTAAGCATTTAATATAATTTAGTTTAAATGTCAGTTTAGCACTTGAATATCTGGTTGTATCGAAACAGCATGTATTTATCTAAAACTAATTTGTGTCTCCTATCAAGGAACATTATACTACTTCAGTATTTGTAATTACTTTACAATGACTAGTCTCATTTCTTTACTGTTTATTTACTTCCTAAATGTTTTCCTCTGTTCTACTTTTCTAATATAAACAATTTTCCCTTTCTCTAAATTAATTCTTTTTAGTGTTTTTAATTTTTTCTCCATTAATTTTTATGTATTTGGTTTTTATTTTTAGTTTGGTATTATTTTGCTTTCAATGACTTGAAAGTTTAGCTGGAAAGGGGGGAGATATGTCAATAAAAAAAAGTGGGATGAGGGGAAGGATGAGTGAATTGTAATCATTTTCATGCATTTGTCTCTCTCATGCTCTTTCCCCTCCCATTGTAATTATTTATCTTAATATCTCTTCTGCATTTGTGCCTTCTGTTCTGTGTATGAGCCATTGAGTTAATTGAGTTCTTGCTCTAGGATCAGTGGGGAAGTATTTACTGGAGCAAATGCAATTGAGAGGTGGTTACACCCCGGATTAAAATGACAAATGACACACCTCTCCATTGACAACTGCCCATATCTCAAGGACTTTAAGGAGCAGTGCGCCCCTTCTACTTTGATGGGGAAATATTTATGGGTACAATCACCTGCAGGTCTTGTGGAGACAACCATTGTGGCAATGTTTATAGAACAGGGTAAGAATTCCTTCCAGTGGCATGGGCCTCAAATCAGTTCAGAAAACAACTGCTCATCTATAATGCACGCCAGATCTGTACTGCAGGACACGTTTTACCTAGTAAGTCATTGTAGTTCACAGGATTCACAACTGGGTGTTACTGATAATGCCTTCATCGTATTATGGGAAGTGGAAGATGGTAGAACATATGGCACTGAACTTAAAGGAAGAAGTATAGAGTGGAAAATTCTAAGTAGGAAAATGGGTGGATGATAGGAAAAGGAAGGGAGAGGAGAGAAGGTTACTGTAACTAGGGATATAAGAAAAAGTTGTATGTTAACTATTTGGGATTTCTTTTTACTATTTCCTATGAAGCAATCTTCCTGTTGCTGCTTTAGAATTAAGTTTGTTGTATATAAGATTCTAGGACACATGACTTTATTTCCACGCCTAGCTTAGCACACTTGCAGCACTCTTCTTACTTGCACAGTATCTGAAATGCAGTCTGATAAACTTATCTTTGTTTCATCTTTCTATCCCTCCTACCCTATCCCTGCCCACTGCAGAGACTGCCCTAGGTTTTCTACCATTCAAAAGTGATATCCTTGTACATATTTATTCTTTCTGTTTCTCTTTTTATTATTGTGATATTCATATTAATGTATATCACATTTTTAGAAAACAGTTCCAGGGATGTTAATATTCTACTCCGAATTTTTCATTTGCTTTTATTCCCTGGAACTTATTGTGATAAATTTCTTCTGCTCTGTTCTCAGGCTCTCTGATTTATTTCTTGGATGTATCTAACATCTATTAAACTCCCCAAGTCTACCACAGTGTGCTTTCATTTTCTCTCATCCCATTTGTTTTGTTTATATTCCCCATTTGTTTTGACAATATACATTTTGTCCACTAAAGAATTTAATTCCTTACTTTGATTTTTACTATGATAATTTCAAAATAACTATCTTTCCAGTTCTAATTCATTTCCAGTAAGTACAGAATATATTTCTTTCCCCTACCCTCTGCATGCTCCCTTTCTATTCTTTACATGCATCCCTCCAGGTCCAAACATGCCCCCTCTAACCTTTCTCTCCTTCCCTATTTTGTGATTTTTCCTGAAAATCAGAAGTTGTCATCTATCAAGTCAGAGGTCTTCAGTAAGTCAGCCATGATAGTGAAGCTTTATGTTTAAATGCAACAGTGTTTTGTACCTGTATATATCGGGGTAATATTTTTTCTTTCTTTTTTTTTTTTTTTGCTGTATTTGTTTCCATGGGGATGTTGTTTCATTGTCTTGGGTTTATACTACTGTATTATCTTATTGCAGAGAAATATTACCAATGTGTATGCATTGGCCTTCCCCATCTCTTTTGATTAGTTTTGATCTGAAGTTTATTTTGTTAAATACTGAAATGAATACACCTGCTTGCTTCTTAGGTTCATTTGCTTGGAATGTCTTTCCCAATCCTTTACTTTTAGGTAATATCTATCCTTGATGCTGAAGTGTGTTTCTTGGATGTAGCAGAAGGATGGATTGTTTTTGCAACCATTCTGATAGTCTGTGTCTTTTTATTGGGGAATTGAAACATTGATATTGAGAAATGTCAATGACCAATGATTAATTCCCGTTATTTTGTTGTTGTTGTTGTTGGTGGTGGTGGTGGTGGTGGTGGTGGTGGTGGTGATGGTGTGTGTGTGTGTGTGTGTGTGTGTGTGTGTGTGTGTGTGTGTGTGTACGTATGTGTCTATCCTTCCCTTATTTTGGTTTTGAGTGCATGAGACTGTCTCCTGTGTTTCATGGGTTTAGTCAACCTCCTTTGGTTGGAGTTTTCTTTCTAGAACTTTCTCTACAGCTGGATTTGTAGATAGATATTGATTAAATTTGATTTTGTTATGGAATATCTTATTTCTCCATCTATGGTGATGAAAAGTTTTGCTGAGTATGGTAATCTGTACTTTCATCTGTGGTCTGTTTAGATTTTGTAGCACAACTGTCCAAGACCTTCTGGCTTTTACAATCTCCACTGAGAAGTCAGTTGTAATTCTAATAGGTCTACCTCTATCTGTTACTTGGTTTATTTCCATTGCAGATTTTAATAGTCTTTCTTTGTTCTTTATATTTAGTGCTTTGACTATTGTGGGGTGAAGTGATTTTCTTTTCTTGTCTAATCTGTATGATGTTCTGTAAGCTTCTTGTATCTTGATAAGCATGTCCTTCTTTAGGTTGGGAAAATTTTCTTCTATGATTTTGTTAAAATATTTTCTGGGTCTTTGACCTGGGATTATTCTCCTTTTTTATTCCTATTATTCTTAGGTTTGTCCTTTTCATATATCCCAGATTTCCTGGATGATTTATGTCAGGAAATTTTAGATAGTATATCCATTTCTTCTATTGTATCTTCAATGTTTGTGATTCTCTCGTCCATCTCTTGTATTCTTTTGGGGATACTTGCCTCTATAGCTACTGTTAACATTCCTAAATTTTTCATTTCCAGAATTCCCTCAGTTTGGTTTTTCCTTATTCTTTCTTTCTTTTTTTTTTTTTTTTCATTTTTAGGTCTTGAACTGTTTTATTTGTTTTATTCAGCTGTTTGTTTTTTCTTGGCTTTCTTTTGAGGTATTTATTCATTTCTTCCAAATGTTTGTTTGTGTTTAACTGGATTCCTTTAAGGGATTTCTTATTTTCTTCTTTTAACGACCCCTGTCCTCTTCATATAGTTGTTTTTAAGGTCTTTTTCTTGTGCTTCAGCTTTGATGGAATATTCAGGGCTTGCTGTGGCAGGATCTGGACTCTGGTAGAAACATATTGCTCTGGCTGTGTTGATTGTGTTTATATGCTGAAATCTAGGAATTTGGGTTTAGGATGGTTACCAGTCTAGGTGCTGATTTCTGGGTTTGTCTTTGTTGGGTAGTTATTTTGTTCCTTGGCTTCCACTTCCTCTCTGTATATTCAGAGAGTGTGTTGGTTGTTCATTGACTATTTGCTGGCCTGCTTGGCTGTTGCATTAATGGGAATGATTATTGGTTTAGATAGCGGAGGGAAGGGAAGGTGGGCGAGGTGGGGGGAAAGACTCTGTGTAATCCACAGGAGGTGTGGACACACTCAGGAAGGGGACTTGCACTTAGTGCTCTGTTGCAGCTCTACGGAAGACCATGAGGATTGGGTGTGGGGGAGCAGAGTGCAGCCTGGGTAGCAAAATAGAGCTGATGCTGTTGATGGAGGCACAAGTGATACAGTGCTGCAAATGTGCATGAGAGATCTGGCCCTATCTGGTGGTGTGGGCAAGGGAGAGATGACCTTCTCTATCCCTCGCTGCCTGTGGCTGGTGGGAGAGCTGGCCCTGAGGTCATGAGCGTGGGAGAATGGCCCTTCCCCACATCAGCTGCAGCACACAGGAGAATGGGCACCACACTTCACCTGGGAAGCACACTAGAGCTGACCCTCTTGGCAGGGGTGGTAGGAGTGCAGGTGAGCTGGGTTTGTGGATGTTAGAACAGGAGATCTGTCCCTGCCCCTGCTCTGATATGCCATGGGGTGGCTCATTTCAATGCACACTTACAAGTAAGGATGTATAAATTAAAGGGTATATACTATGTGATTCACTGGGCCACCCTACAGCCTGCATGCCCTGTTTTGTTGTCTGTTTGGTTTGGTTTCATTTGATTTTTTTCATGTTTTTTTGTTTTTACTTCTAAATTTTGTTGGGAGGGGCAGGTTGCAAGGGCAGAGGGCAGAAGTGAAAGGAAGGGGAGATGAGAAGAGTCAGAATGCATGATGTTTTTATTGTAGAAATACTTATATTGTTAACTTTTTATAAATTCTTTCTGGAATATAAATATTTTTAAATAAAAACTTTGACATGTGGAAAAAAAAGAAATTTCAGAAGCCACTCAAAAATGTGAAGGCTTCTTATGTTTACGAATTGGCAAAGTTAATATTGTAAAAATGGTCATACAACCAAAGGTAGTAGGTTAATAAAAATTCCAATAACATTTAAAAAAAAAGATTGTAGATGTCAGAAGGAATGGAAGGCACCAGAGTATAGCCCACTAAATCAAGTAAGCAGAATTCATATGGGCTCACAGAGACTAAAGGAGTAAGCACTGGGCCTGGAATTGGGAGAAATAAAAAGAATGGTGGACACAATTGGTGCCCAAGTTATGTATCAAAGTCTAACAATTAATCATGCCAACACATATAATATATATTAACAATTTCAATAAAAAGAAAATATATCAATGTAATTAAGAATTTGAGATTGTCTGACTGCATAAGTGAATGCAGCATGCGTTGGAACCTGGCTTCAAATATAGAAACAGGTAAAAAGTAAAACAGCATATGTGAGTATCTGCTAACAATTATGAAATTAAAGCTGGAATACTCTTTGATCACTACTGCTTTCCTTTATATACTATTTTATAGTAACACTAATAAATACAGTAGTTCATTCAGACAGATCTGGTTGTAATCATTTTAGAGATGCTATAGTTGTCCTTTCTGGGATGAGTGGGTATTTGTCATATCTTCCTAGGAAAATTCACAAAAAATAATAATACCAAGATGGAATTATAATTCCTCCAACTTGATACAATTTAAATGTTTAAAACATTTTAAAGCCGGGCGGTGGTGGCGCACGCCTTTAATCCCAGCACTCGGGAGGCAGAGCCAGGCGGATCTCTGTGAGTTCAAGGCCAGCCTGGGCTACCAAGTGAGTTCCAGAAAAAGGAGCAAAGCTACACAGAGAAACCCTGTCTCGAAAAACCCAAAAAAAAAAAAAAATAAAAAAATAAAACATTTTAAAAATCAATAGTACAGTAGTCATTTGCTCCACTGTCATGTTAACATGCCACAGAAGAGCACTCTGGGACAGAACAGCTCTACAGCAACTGAAAAGGGTTAACCATGTCTCAAGTAAGTTAAAACTGACTTAAAGTATTTAATAAGTTTCTATGAAAAAAATCATATATTCTTGTCAGCAAATTTGTGAAACTTAACCTGTGATTCAAGGAGAAATTCACAAAGCAAATTAGAAGGCATTCTGAACCAAATAAATAAGAAAATAAAAGTTATCCAAATCCTAAGGCAATAAAACTGTTGAGAAATACATAGTATATTAGAATTAAAATCAGTGAACTAAAACCTATGAAAGGAAGAACAACTCATATAAGTGCCACAATGAATCAAATTATAAAACATGAAATGAATGAATCAATCCATGAATGAATGAACACAAGCCAAGGCGAATTGTTTGACAAAAACCCAGAGAGGAGATTTTTCACCTTTACAACAAATAAAATTATACAAGAGCAACATCACAGAATTTAGAACTATAGAAAAGAAAGTAAAGAGCTATTATAAATTACTTTATACCACTAGACTCAGTTTTTCTTTAAATTATCAGTAGATACCATTAGAATTATTTCCCTATTGAGTGAAGTCTACTAGCTCCTTCATGACTCCACCGCATTTCAGTGAGACATTTGTGTTGAGGGAGCTGAGGCAGTCTGTATAAGCTTAAGAGAAGGTTCACAGTTCCAGCAGCTGATCCAGCTTCCTTCTGGAGAGAGCACTGTGGCATCCAGAGTTACTGGACAATCGGAAAGATTTGACAGACGCAGGACTGAATGAATAAATATGTTTGGGATTTTAGACAGCACCAAGCACATTTTTTGAAAATGGAGCTTGATTAATGATTTCTACTGTCATGAGAAAGTCTGTACTATTTTTTTACTAAAGTGACATTACAATAATTTTTACTTTGCTTTCCCACAATATGAGTGTAGTCAATTGCACCATATTCCATCTTCATCTAGATAGTACAGTGGTGTTTTGTGGGTAATATATGACTGACTTCATTGGAGATGCTACTACTTTGGAGAGATTTTTCCCAATATCAAGAATCATATCTCAATGAAGATTTATTGTCCATCAAAAACTAGTGTACTGCCTCCATTGAATCCTATATATAAGAAAGGGCTGTTTCCATTTAGATCTTGAAACTGCGTGTAATCTCCTGCTTACTAAATATAGCAACCAGCTCCTTGTGTTTCTTATACCCACATAAAGTTTTTTCATTTACTCTGTAGATGAAAAATAGTTAATAGAAACTAGTACAAAAGAAGTTCAGTCACAGACTATTCTGTTTTCATTATTCTATTACTTTAGTTGCCAAACATTTTAAAATTTCATTTGACTTTCATGCATCACAAGCTAAATTCTGTACTTCCAATATCTCACTGGTTATGCTAAACATGATTATTTTAGAAAGTGCAGAGAAGCCAAATAAAATAGTTAGATTCACCTGAAACTCCTCTTGAGGTCAAGCCTCTAAGGTCTGGCCTCTCAAGAACTCTACATTTAGGAGCCAACACTTCAGAGGTAAAAGTGCTTGGTTTTGTGCCAAGTCTGAAAACCATAGTTTGATCCTTAGGATGACCTACATGGTGGAAGAAAAGACCTGACCCCTACCAGTTGTCCTCTCATCTCTACAGGTTCACAATGACAACATATATTCTCCAATACACAAAACAAACAAACAAAATCTACATTTGGGGCTGGATAGGTGGATTTCTAATGCCATATTTTCCTTTTACTTACAAGACGCTGGGTTCTCTCATATAAGATGGGGTAGGGGAGAGAGAGGGGAAAAGGAGGAGAGTGGAAAGGAGAGAAGAAAAGAAAGAACATCTGATCCTAAGATTTTGAGTTATTACAATAAACAAGCAGCAAGCCAGCATCATATTTTCACATGATTGCAACTTAGAGCATTTAGAACATGCAGCAATATATAATTCAGAGTGAATCAGCACCATCAGTGGGCATTCAGTCACTCAGAAGATCATTCATTTCACAGCTTAGTCAACAAAGGTACACAAAACACTCTCCTAGGAGGTTTTACAAACTGTTTCTTGTTGAAAAGGAGCATACTTTCTAGCAAGTGCAATAGTAGAATTAGTGATCTCTACCCTAAGTGACAACCACATATTACTTGGGAGGATTGGAAAGGGCTCCCTAGCTAACCCTCAGGGCATAACAATGATGCTTTTCCAAAAAGCAGTGTGAATAATGAAGGATGAAAGATTTTACATATGACAAAGAAGACTTCTATTCAGAAACATAGGACTATAGAAATGCGCAATTCCAACACAAGTTTCAGAAGCAGGAGTAAAGCTCAAGGCCTACATGTAAAATAAGGTGAGAGATTTGAGATATCTGTAATTCCTAATATGACATAAAGCATTGGCTGCCCCACATAAATTTTACAAATATTTGGCACTATCCTAGTTACATTTTGCTCTTTTAATCCTTTAAAGCCATCCTTTTGTATTCAATAGGTAAGGCTTTCACTAAAAATTGAAACCGTTAGAAGCAGAAGGAAACGTTCCTATATTAAATTTTCAACTCTTCTGCTTATGGTTTGAGCAATATTTGAGTTCTAGTCGTCAAATAAGCAATCTCTACCTGGAATTACATGGGTAACAGACACATAGTGGAATGCCTGTGATAAATAAGTGGGAGGACATAAATAGTCTATTGACCCCTATGCTAGCAATAAATTTTTAATAAAAAAGAAAGAATTTATTTTCTGTGTATATGTGTGTGCCTAAGTGTATAGTTGTGAACCATGTGTATAAAGAGTCCAAAGAAATCAGAAGAAGGCATTATATCTCCTACTACTGGACTTCCGGCCAGTTGGTAAGCCACCATGTGAGGCCTGTGAACCAAACTTGAGTCTTCTGCAAGATTAGCAAGTCTCTTAACCTCTGTGTCATCTCTTGTGCTCTGTCATCATTAACATTTAACTTGGAAGAGTCAAATCAGTGTGCCATAAATGCAATGTAGAACCAATTGCTTATGTTAATCAAGAGGGAGATGTGTGGTATTTTATAATATGCTTACTTTAGGCCCTGTTTACTTCCGCTAAAGGATTTTATTGTTCTCAGCCCACCAAAACTTTAGGCATGTCTTATCTGATGTTGAGGTTGTATGATTGTTCTTCTGCTATAATGGATATCTTGACTAGCCAAGCTGGCAGCTATGACATTTGGTTAAATCCTAGAGTAGCCACAATATTTACCTGGGGAATTATTGAATGCTATGTCAATCACATGGGAAAACAAAAGAAACACATCCAGGAAGATTTTTACTCAACATGAAATCCAGTATTTTTCACATCCTTGGTTTCATAAACTCCAGCATGATTTCTGCAATCGACTTCTAGATATCTTTTCAAGTTATTAATATTAATACATAATATTAATAACAGTTCCTGCATTGTTGAGCAATGTGCTTTCTCTGTAGTAAACAACTGAAGTTTGGTTCGCTGATGGAAGAAACATCTGTTTGTTTAAACATCTAAATACCAAGCCAGTCATTTTATTCTGGATCCACCTGATTCTCACTATTAAATTTTTGGGTAAATAAATTGTAATGTATTTTTTATTTTAAAAAAAGATCACTTCCTTATTTAGTTCCAAGGTCAACTTCAGAGTATAGCCAACTTCCTCCCTGAAATGTTAATATCTATTTTAAATTCCAGTGAAATTCACCTCTTAAGCATATTAGTGCAGTTTCCCATTCCTATGTGGTCTGTAGAAGAAAGGTAAATAAAGCTGTTGCTCTGTCTTGATTTTATAACCAGTTGGCAGCTAATACAAAACGCAATCTGCATCCATTATGCTGTTCTCCTGAATCTATTCACACCCTTCAAAGTGTCACAACTAATCACACTGCATCTCCAGCCACCAGAGAAGAGAAACATCACACTGGCTCCATTTTCCTTGTTATAGGGCTCTGTGAAGTCAACAATTCAATCAGCCTTTTCAGAGATGGTTTGAAAACTTCCAATAAAAATCAAAAGGATAATCCAGATAGATAGGAGTTCTTCAAAGTGACTGGTACCTTTATTGAAATGCATTATCCTATCCCATGCAGTTTCTCTTTTTTTAACTAGAAATTAGAAAAAGTGACTCAAATCTATTTGATTGTTTTCAGTGAAACTTCTTCCTCTCCTGCAACAACTCTGACGTCTATTTTTAGCCTATCCATAACAGGACAAAGTAAATGACAAGTTATAAGTGACAGGTGAGCAGAGAAGGACTGTGCTTTAACATCAGACTGTGTTGCAAGTCAAAATTAATGAGCATTAAATAGAGATGCATGCTATATTCTTGTCTGACTTTGTCTAGTTCTTACAGTTTCTAAATTGTACAGAAAAGGTAACAAAATAATGTACTCAAATCTACTTAATCTTAAAATGGAGGAGATGGCTCAATTGAGAAAGAGCTTCCCAGGTAACTATGAAAAAATTTGTCAAATCTCAAGAATCCATTTGAAAAGCTTATTAAAAACTTTAGAACTGAATGCAAATGAATACACAATATACTCATACCTACAAAAAACAATGAAGGCTGCTCTAAGAGGCAACTTCATGACATTAACAGCTTTCATTAACAAAAAGAGAGATTTCATATAAGCAATGTAATGATACACTGAAAGCTCTTGAACAAAAAGAACAAATAACATTACAGAAAGTAGATGGCGAGGAATAATAAAACTCAGGGATGAAAACATACAACAACAAAAATTCAAAGAATCAATGAAACAAAGAGTTTACTCTTTCAAAAGATCAGTAAGGTTGATAAACCCTTATCCAAATCAATGAAAGGATAGAGAGAAAAAATACAAATTAATGAAATTACAGATGAAAAGGGAGACATTACAACAGACACTAAGGAAATCCAGAAAACTAAAATGACGTACTTTAAAAGTTTCTACTCCACCAAACTGAAAAAAAAAACTAAAGCAATAGATAAATTTCTTCATATGTACAGCCTACCAAAGATAAATCAATATCAGACAATTCATTTTAACACACATATAATCCCTAGAGAGATAAAAGAAGTATTTAAAAGTATCTCAACCACAAAAATCCAGGACCAGATGGATTCAACTCAGAATTCTACCCAACTTTCAAAGAAGAATTAATTCAAACACTGCTCAAATTATTCTGCCAAACAGAAACTGAAGAAACATTTCTTAATTCTTTTTATGAGGCCACAATTGCACTGACACCTGAACCATGCAAAGACCCAACAACAACAACAAAAAGAAAATAATGGAGTAATCTCCCTATGAACATAGATTCAATTTTTTTAGTAAAATGCTTACAAAATGAATGCATGAACATATCAAAAAGATTATACATCATGATCAAGTAGGCTTCCTCCAAGTTACACAGGCATGGTTCAACATTCAAAAAGCTAAAACTGTGTCTACCACATAAACAGACAAAACCACCTGATCATCGCATTAGATGCAGAAAAGGGCTTTAACAAAATCCAACATCCCTTCATCATAAAAGTCTAGAGAAACTAGAAAATCAATTGACATGCTTCAATATAGCAAAGATAATATGTAGCAAAACCATAGCCACAATCAACTTAACTGGAGAGAAGCACAAAACATTTCCATTAAAATCAGGAACATCACATCCCTCCACTACTATTCAATATTGTACTTGAAGTCTTAGCTAGAGCAGTAGGACAAGTGAAGGAAATAAAGAAAATACAAATAAAAATAAATCAAAATATCTTTATATATAGATGATATGATTTTACTTATAAACCTTTAAAAATACATTAGGAAACATCTATACTGATAACCAATTTTAGCAAGGTAACATGATACAAAATTAACATACCAGACAAAACTCAGGAGCCTTCCTCTATAAATGATAAATAGACTTAGGAATGAATTAAGGAAAAAGTATCTTTCACAATGGACTCAAAAGTAAAATAAAATATCTTGGGATAAATCTAATCAAGCAACTGAAAAAAAGGCTTATAATAAAAACATTAAGATATTATAGAAAGAAAATGACAAAAATATTAACAGATGGAAAGACCTCCCATACCCATGGATCATTAGGATTAAAATAGTGAAGATAAGCTTCCAACCAAAAGCAATCAATAGATTCAACTAAATCCCCATGAAAAATTCCACAACAGTTATTCACAGAAAATGAAAGAACCATTTTATTTTCATTTGGCAAACCCCTCACACACACAGAAATTCTGAGTAATAAAGTGAAAAATAAAAGAACTCCTGGAGATTTCACCATCCCCAATCTCAAATTCTACTACAGAGTAATGGTAATAAAAATAGCATGGTGTTGACATCAAGTGGACAGGTTGATTAATGGAACAAAATTGATGATGCAGAGATAAGTCCTCCCATCTACGGACATCTGATTTTTGACCAAGAAGCCAAAAATCCACACCAGATGAAAGAATTCTTCAACAAACAGTACTGGTCAAAGTATATGGTTACATGTAGAAGAATGTAAATAGATCTTCCTATCACCCTGCATAGAACTTAACACTAAATGGATCAAGGGCTTTGTCATAAGGTCAGATACCATGAATCTGATAGAAGAGAAAGTGGGGGAATACTCTTGAACTCATTAGAACATGAAAACAAATTCTGAACATGTCGTCAATATACAAGCACATAGAACAATAATTAATAAATGGGACTTCATGAAAGAGAAACGCTTCTGTATGGTAAAAGATCCCACTATTTGGACAAAAAGGCAGCCTATAGAATGAAAAAAAATCTTTTCCAGTACACATTATGGTGATATTTCATTTGTACTGAAATGTGATTTTATTTGTATGTTAATAAATAAAGTTGCCTGGGGGTCAGAGCTAATAGCAAGCCATAGCAGAACCAGGCGGTGGTGGCACATACCTTTGATCCCGATTACATGACAGGCAGATCTCTGTGTGTTCAAGGATACAGCTAGCATGGAGACACATGCCTTTAATCTCAATAGCAACCATAGAGACCTGGAGGTCTGTATAGACAGGTAGTGACGAGGAGGTCATGTGGTTAGGTTTACAACCAATGAGAAGGCAGAACAGAAAGTCAATAAAAGGACAGACACACAGGAAGTAGGTCTCTTTTCTGAGGGGAAGGATGGCAGCTGCAGGAAGGGTAAGAAGGCAGTTTTAAGTCTCAGCTCTTAGCTACTGCTCTGACCTCTTGGGCTTTTAACTCTGCATTTGGCTCTGTGTTTCTTATTTAATAAGACTGTTATATCTACAACACATCTGATAGAGAGTTAATATCTGAAACATATAAAGCATGAAAAAATGACTCAATTTAAAATGGAGTACAGAACTGAAAAGAAAGTACTCAAATATGAAACAAAAATGGCTGAGAAGCACTTACAAAAACTGTTGAACATTTTTAGCCAAAGTGGAAATGTAAATCAATACTAGTTGGAGATTTTATCTTATTCCAGTAAGAATGGACAAGATCAATAAAACAAATAACAGCTCATGCTGATGAGGATATGGTGAAAGGGAACAATCGTTCATTGTTGATAGGAGTAGAATCTTGTACTATCACCATGTGGTATGTCGTCAGGAGTCAGGAAATAGATATGTACAAGATCCAGCTATATCACTCTTGGAGCTATACCCCAAAGATTCTACATTCAACTTTAAAGGCATTTGCTCATCAGGGTTCATTGTTGCTCTATTCACAACAGTCAAAATTGAAAACAGCCTAGATGTCCATCAATGGATAAATGGATAATAAATATGTTATGTTTACACAATGAAATATAACTCAGCTATTAAAAGAATGAAATTTTGAAAAGCACAAGTAATTTGTTAGGGCTAAAAAGAAAATTGTCCTGAGCGAGGTAATGTAGACCCAGAAGAAAACATTTTCTCTTTTCTTTCTTTTTTTGTTTTATTCTTATTTTTTTATTATTAAGATTTTTTCTAGTCATTTTACATACCAACCACAGATGTCCCCTCCTTCCTCTTCCTGCACCCCAGCCTTCCCCTCCAAACCACTTCCCACCTCCAAGTCGAGGTCTCCCATGGGAAGTCAGCGGACCCTGGTACTTTCAGTTGAGGAAGGTCCAAGCCCCTCACTCCTTCACCAAGGCTGCACAAGGTGTTACACCTTAGACACTGGTCTCCAAAAAGCTTGCTCATGCACCAGGGATGGATCCTGATTCCCCTGACTGGTGGCCTTCCAAACAGTTAAAGGTAACAACTGTCTTGCTTTTATCCAGAGGGCCTAATCCAGTCCCATGGGGGCTCCACAGCTATTGTCCACAGTTCATGGGTTTCCTCTAGTGTGGCTGGTCATCTCTGTATATTTTCCCATCATGATCTTGATGTCCCTTGTTTATGGAATTTGTCCTCTCTCATTGATTGGATTCCTGGAGCTTGGTCTGGCACCTGGCCGTGAATCTCTACATCTGCTACCATCAGGAAGTAGATGAAGGCTCTATGATGACAGTTAGGGTGTTCACTAATCTGGTTACTGGAGTAGATCAGTTCAGGTACCCTATCAACTATTGCTAGGAGTTTAAGGTGGGGTCATCCTTGTGTATTCCTGGGAACTTCCCTAACACTCTGTTTCTTCCTATTTCCACGATATCTTAATTTATCAAGGTATCTCTTTCCTTGTTCTCCCACTCTGTCCCTGCTCCAGCTAGAACCCCCCATTTCCTTATGTTCTCATCCCCCATTCTTTGACCTCCATTTCCACTACCTCACTCCCAGTTTGCTCATGTAGTTCTTATCTATTTCTCCTTTGCTGTGCTATCTATGTGTTCCTCTTAGGGTCCTCCTTTTTAGCTAGTTTGGAGCTGTGGGTTATAGTCTGGTTATCCTTTGCTTTACATCTAATATCCACTTATGAGTGAGTACATACCATGTTTGTCTTTCTGAGTCTGGGTTAACTTATTCAGGATGATATTTTCTAGTTCCATCCATTTGCCTACAAATTTCATAATATCATTTTTTTTTTTTTTTACTGCTGAGTAGTACTCCATTGTGTATATGTGCCACATTTTCTTAATCCATTCTTCAGGTGATGGACATCTAGGTTGTGCTGTGGAATGGTCTGTATGTCAAGTGTGTTGCTGATTGGTCAGTAAATAAATCACTGATTGGCCATTGGCTAGGCAGGAAGTATAGGCGGGACAAGGAAAAGAATTCTGGGAAGTGGAAGGCTGAGGGGGAGACACTGCCAGCCGCCATCAGGACAAGGAAGATGTAAGGTACCAGTAAGCCATGAGCCATGTGGCAAAGTAAAGATTAATAGAAATGGGCTAAATATAAGAGTAAGAGCTAGACAATGACAGGCCTGAGCTAATGGCCAAGCAGTTTAAATAATGTAAGAGTCTGTATGTTTATTTTATAAGTGGGCTCTGAGACTGGCGGGACTTGGTGGCGGGAGCTGGAGAGAAATTCTCCAGCAACAAATGGCGCCCAACGTGGGGCAAGAGTTTCCACCTAACACCTGAGTAAAAAGATTCTAAAACGGAGCTAAAAACAGCTTCCTAATTGTCTCTCTCAAATGAGCGGCAGCTGCTGGTTTGAGCTACTGGCGGGTTCCTAGCGTGCGTGCTCGACCTGCCGCCGTATGGCGGGAATGAGGCCTCTGCGAATGGCACATTAAGCTATGTGGTGAATTTAGCCTTTGCTAGCACAAAACAAAACAAAACAAAACAAAACAAAAAAGAGGTTTCTGCGCTACACGCTGCTTTGATAGAAGCATAGACCCACTGTTTCTGAGAGTTGATGGCTCCCAGAGCTGGCGGAAAACGGACTACCGCCATGTTGGGAAGCTGAAGTGGGCGGAACCAGCAGCCACAGCGCCAGTGCCGTTTCAGGCTTAGAAGGCTACAGTTTAAAGCAATAGGCTCAAGCTAATATAAAAAAATAAGCCACGTAAAGATGGCTACCACACAGAGAATCTGGATTATGTTCTCTTTGATATTCGTAACTGCAGAAAAACATTTGATTGTAAAAGCTGTTGAATTATGCCAAAATGTATATTTTAAAGGTACCTTGACTTCAAAATTTGGATATAAGGATATGTTGCTTTGGAAAAGAGTCTCTGCTTTTGTTTCCACAGAAAGCCAGAGACTATGGATTTGTTCCAGATTAAGATACATCAGGTTTGACCAGCCAAGACCCCCTGAAAGGTCGCCAATGACACCATGGCCCAGATGACTCAACATCCAGAATGGTTTCAAGTCAACTGGCTCAGATATACAGCCTCACGGACTACTCCATGATCCTAAAATTTTCTTTCTGTCTCCAGAAGATACAGCGCCCCCCTCCAGCAGGAAGTAGTAAGAGAAGCTACGCCCAAATTCCCAAATATACCAAGCTGGCTTTAGAGATGGAATTGGCTCACTCCCCCTCTAAACCCAGACATATTGCTCAAAAAAAAAAAATGGTTAAGAGATTCTTATGTCCCAAATCAGAAGAGCCCTCTGATGTGGGACAGAGAAAAAACAATATTTTTATTTAAATCAGGTTGATTATAAATACAATCTCTTTCTAAAACAAAAAGGGGGATAGTTTAGATATGATAGGATGAAAGGGTAGATTAATGAACCTACTTTTAAAGAGTAACAACTTGTTTAAAATGTTTTACATCGCTATAGATTTTAGTTTATTGATACAAGTTTAAACTTAATTTTGTTATACTGTATATATATTTCTATTCTTGTTTGAGGTATTATGTTTATGTAACTCATTTAAAATTATAATGGATAATTAAAAAATAGATTAATAGTTAGTCATCTATGATAATATTTGTAGCCATGTTAGTTAAGTCTTCTAGGTATACATAGATATATTTCAGATAGATAGGTAGTCTTCAAACACTTCAAAGACCTACAGAATATGGCATTTAAAATGTTTTAAAAATTTAGACTTTTTGGACAGTGAGACATGTCTGCTCCTGACGGCACCGGTTTACTTCAGAGAGGAGGATGGGCATCGAAGACACTCCATATGGAGTTTATCTTCACCTTGACAAAAATAGCCATTTGGGCAAGAAACTGTTCTTGCCTGGACTGTCTGATCAACTGGACATGCAGGACCCATAGAAAAGTGACCTCTGAACTTTGCTTGACAAAATGGTCCTTCAGGTTCCTGCTTTGCAGAGAAATCTGCCAGACATTCTACAAGACACAGAGAAAAGTAAATAAGAGACTCTAGGCCTGTGGGCTGAAGACAGATGCCCCAACTTTACAAGAGAACTTTGAATGACTGTCCAGGCTGCCAGCTGTCTCTGTCTACCCTACAAGACTCCTAAAAGTTGCTTATATCCTTCTCCATTTCTCAGGTAGTAATATATCCTTCTGAGGTCTTTGATGTGGTTAAAGACTGGATACTTACAATTTTCCTTAGTTATAATAAAAGATAAGTTAGATATAAAACCTTAAACTTACAAATATAAGATAGATAGGATCTCTTCTTTAATACTGTAACTGTAATTCTTGCTTGATAATTGTTTTGTTATATGTAATTTTACTATGTTAAAGTTAAAACCTTCCTTTTTAAGAAAAGAAAAGGGGAAGTGCTGTGGAATGGTCTGTATGTCAAGTGTGTTGCTGATTGGTCAGTAAATAAATCACTGATTGGCCATTGGCTAGGCAGGAAGTATAGGCGGGACAAGGAAAAGAATTCTGGGAAGTGGAAGGCTGAGGGGGAGACACTGCCAGCCGCCATCAGGACAAGGAAGATGTAAGGTACCAGTAAGCCATGAGCCATGTGGCAAAGTAAAGATTAATAGAAATGGGCTAAATATAAGAGTAAGAGCTAGACAATGACAGGCCTGAGCTAATGGCCAAGCAGTTTAAATAATGTAAGAGTCTGTATGTTTATTTTATAAGTGGGCTCTGAGACTGGCGGGACTTGGTGGCGGGAGCTGGAGAGAAATTCTCCAGCAACAAGGTTGTTTCCATGTTCTAGCTATTATGAATAATACTGATATGAACATAGATAAGTATGTGTCCTTGTAGTAAGATTGAGCATTCCTTGGGTATATGCCCAAGAGTGGTATAGCTGGGTCTTGAGGAATACTTATTCTCAATTTTCTGAGAAACAGCGATACTAATTTCCAAAGTAACTGTACAAGTTTGCATTCCCACCAACACTGGAGTGTTGCCCTTGCTCCACATCCTTTCCAATATAAGCTATCTGCAGTGCTTTTGATCATAGCCATTCTGACATGTGTAAGATTGTATCTCAGAGTCGTTATGATTTGCATTTCCCTGATGATTAAGTATGTTGAGCAATTCCTTAAGTGTCCTACAGCCATTTGAGATTCTTCTGTTGAGAATTCTCTGTTTATCTCTGTAGCCCATTTTTTTTATTGATTTGTTCAGTATTTTGATGGTTTTTTTTAATTCTTTACATATTTTGGAGATCAGCCCTCTGTCAGATGTAGGGTTGGTGAAGATCTTTTCCCATTCTGTAGGCTATTGTTTTGTTTTATTGACCGTGTCCTTTGCCCTACGGAAGCTTCTCAGTTTCAGAAGGTCTCATTTATGAATTGTTGCTCTCAGTGTCTGTGCTACTGGTGTTCTATTTAGGAAGTTGTTCCCTGTGCCAATGTGTTCAAGACCACTTCCTACTTTGTTTTCTTTTGTATGTGTATTATGTATTAAGCCTTCAATATATGTGCTACAGTCTACATAATCACAGTGGTTAGAAATAAAGTAAGGGACTATGCATAAGGGAGGATTCCCAAGCAAGATAATTAAATGTACAGTTATGGAGAAACAAGAAGAGAGATTGGAGAGGGAGGAATAAACAGGTGAGATAATGCCCTAGCTAGATACATTTTTGCCACCAAGTGAAACCAACAGTGCCATGAACGGTTTACATCTAGGTGAGTCATTAACTGGGGAAGCATGGAAACCCCAAATATATCAAATTATTTCCAAGGATATTGATTGCTCTCCAGAAACTAATGGTACAGCTCTGTCCCTGAAAACAACATTTACATATTTTATTGAACATGGAGAAATCAAGTTGGTGTCTAAGTAAATCTTATAACCAAACTAATTTGTGGTCATGGTACTGGAAGGTGCTCTGCATACCACCATAGGAGACAGGTAACTGTAACACGAGGTAACTGCCAAGACAGTTACAAACCCTGTGATCTAGAATAGTGACGTGCCTATATGATAAAATGGTTCAAGAGTAGCACAAATAATGTGGGAGTAACCACCCATTATCTGATCAATTAAAAGTCCACTCCATGAGATGGAATACATAGCTGACACTGTTGGTTTGGCCAATAACCTGAGACTAGATAGACCATGAACCTGGGGGAAAACCAAATAATATTCTCCTAAAGGAATACAGTAATAAAATGAAACCTGCCGACATTCTGCTCTATTCACAGATATACTTGGTGCAGTGCTTAAGCGTTATGTAAAAAGCTTCCTCTTGAAGGACATGGGAACTAACATCAAGACTCACAGCTGGACAATGTGCAGATAGTGCGATATTTTGTACTACTTATTCCTAAATGGAATTTTTTCATCAAATCGTTCTGCTCAGGGCCCACAAGCTATGTAGAAGAAGAATTTAAGAGCCAGAGAGGACAGATGACATCAAGGAAATAGTGTCTTCTAGACATAACAGGATTGATGCTCATTTGAACTCACATAAACTGTGGTAACATGCACAGGGCCTGCACAAGTTCAAGATAGATAGTCCCAGCACTGAGCGGAGTAAGTGGAGCTGAGTTCCCATCCCTAACCATAAGCTATCTCCAATTGACACCAGCTTGCAAAGAAAAAGATAGTTTTCAACAAAAGAGTCTCACTGGGTATATAAACCAAAATTAAGTGAGACCCCATGGCCATCATTAGATGGCCAACACAAAAATAACCCAACCTAGTTTTTTTTGGTAGACTTTTTTTGGCTTATCTTGTTTCCTTTGGACATTATTTTTTGTCTTACTCATCCTTTCATTGTTTATTGTGGTTTCTGATATTTTGTGATTTTATGTCTGTTTCTTCTTTTAAAAAAATAACTGTGGTTTGTTATGTTATTGGTTTTTGGTTTTACTTCATTATTTGTTTTCTAAAGTAAAAGAACAATAAAAACTGTGGAGTTTGTTGGAAGGGGAAGGAATATTTCTGAGAGAGGAAACCAGATTTGAATATAATGTATGAAAAATTTTGAATAAAAATATTTAAAATGGATCTACTCACTACATACAATTATTTTCTTAATGCACCAATTAAATGATGAGCTAAATTTGAAGGTATACAGATCCCATTAAAAATACTAATTTATTGTTTTAACTAAGTAGGTAAAACTCAGATTGGTATCTTAATAACAAGGAAACACAAAGCTCGTTGCTCATATTTTAAGTGAGATTAGTCTTCACAAAGCACACATTCAAGAGAAAAAAAATAAACAGACAGTAAACAATTATTCAAGTTTTAAGTCCACAGCAGGGGATGTTCAGGTATAGCTTGAGTATTCTGAAGAAACCTGGTAGCAGTCCCAGTTCCCCTAAGCCACGAAGAAGTCACAAGTAGGAAATGATATGAAACGCTAATGAGTATGTCTATCATTCATGTAGGAAAGCAATTCATTTAAAACGATCCTTGTTCTTCATGCTTCACTTATTTGCAGTTGAGTGACAAAGATTTTAGGGGAAGGTTCTTAATTTCAGTAAAAACTATGATTTGCAAAGTCAAGGAAATAAACAGAGTATGGTGGTAGGCACTTAAAATCCTAATTCTGGCTGGATAGACAGAATTGGAAGGCTCAATATCCAGTCTGTCAAATCCAGTGTGTGGATTCCAGCATGTTAAAAGACACTATTTCAACAAACAAGGTGGCTAGAACCTGAAGAATGACAGATAAAGTTTATATCTGGCTTCCACTTGCACAGAGGCATACATGCACACAAACATTTAGGCACACATATAAAACAATAATATTAAGATTGAGAGCACTTTTAAAATACTAAATTAACTACTTTATTTATTTGTTTGTTTGTTTGTTTATTCATTCATTCATCAACTTATTTTACATCCTGACCTCAGTTTCCCCTCCCTCCTCTCCTCCCAGTCCCTCCACACACACTTTCTCTCTCCCTCCTCCCATCCACTCCTTCTCTATTTCTATTCAGAAAAGGGCAAGCCTCTCATGGATATTGACAAAGTACTGCATATCAAGTTGTAGTAACACTAATGAGTTTGCCTTGTCTTAAAGCTGGGCAAGGCAACACCGTATGCAGAATAGGGACCCAAAAGCTAATAAAGGAGTCAGAGACAGCCCTTGTTCTCACAGTTAGGAATTCCATGAAAAGATCAGGCTATACAACTGTCACGTATGCAGAGGGCCTAGGTAACTTGTAATATTTTATTTTATTTTATTTTGTTTTTTTGAGACACGGTTTCTCTGTGTAGCTTTGGAGCCTGTCCTGGAACTCACTCTGTAGCCCAGGCTGGCCTGGAACTCACAGAGATCCTTCTGCCTCTGCTTCCTGAGTACTGGGATTAAAGGCGTGCACCACCACTGCCCAGCTTAATATTTTAATCATAAATTGTATTTTGTGTGATTACCACTGAATTGAGTAGTGAGTAAACATTAGTGACTTCAGTCTAAGAGCTCAAAGTGTGTCCCATATCCATCACTGTTGGATCACAGTCCTAACCTGCACTTCCCAGTCTGGTTCTTCATATGTCTTAGTTCATCTCTCTTAGAGTGTAACCTAAGGAATTGACTGATGTTTCCTTTGTGATGAATTTGACAACAAAAACGTCAAGTGAGAACCCATTTCATGGATTATTTAAGCTTCTTAATGAAAAATTGTTCACAATAATTTCTGATGATTAAATCTCAACTATAATTAAGTTCAGAGGAAAGGAAATTTTGCAAACACAGATATCTTGCTGAAAATTCCATAATACAATGACCTTGTGTATAAGATTTTTACAATCAAATAAAGGTAAAAGCAAATGTCATTTCTGAGAAATCTAGAAAAAGTAATTTGCTGTTAATTATTTAATAACTTTTATTTTATTTCCATTCTGAAAAGAACCAGGAGTGTGAAGTGGAATGAGAACAGAAACTTTCATGTGCAGCTACAGTATTTCTCTTTAAAAAGCAATTTCATTTACGAAACAAAGAAGTTGTAACTTTTTAGTCTAACAAACATTCAGTGGGGGCTGGAGTTATCGCTCAGGGTTAAGAGCACTTGCTGCTCTTCCAGGAGAATTGACTTGTCTCCTGGCACTCAGATGGTGGTTCACAGCTGCCTGAGATTCCACCTCCTGGATATCTGATGCTCTCTTGTAACTCTGTGGACTATAGCACATGTGTTTGAAGACACACCCACAATCACAAATATTAATTTCAAACAAAACACTTCAAGAATTCATTTGCTGTTTGAGCAGTGAAGTGTACCTACCTAAGTCTTATTAATTGTAGCAAATAGCAGTATAATTTTGAAAAATAATCTTTACAGAAATTTTCAGGAATTTTCCATGTGTATTTCCCAAATGTTTCCAAAGAATCTGCCTCATTTCGTGAAATTTGTTTGAATAAAAGATTACAAAGTGGTTCATGTAGTATATGTGTGTATATATATATTTATGCAAGTACATATGTAAAAGTCTGCATTTCATTTTGCTACATGCCTAACATACACAAATTTATCTTATTTTTTCAACTCCAGTCTGTTGTGAGTTTTAATGTCCTTAGATAAATCAAAAGCAATTAGTAAGAAATGAGTTGATGGGTTTCAGGTGTCTATAAAAGAAATTGTAACCTTAAACAGTTTAAATAACAAAGAGTTTGGCCCTTGTCATGGTTTGTGTTTGTGTCCCTATCACAAGATTTACAGGCTCTATAAACATGCATCCCCATGTATAGATGAGAGAAGGAGATCTGTTTCTCCTAAATACTGAACAACTGTGCTGCACTCTGATGTAATGGGTGGGAAATTACCCAGTGATTCCTATGTCTCTAAACTGTGGTTATGTAATAGACATATTATTGGTTCTTTGACTTCACAAACCTAAATTCTTACAGAACTGGCTGGATGTTGTTTGTAGGATACAGTTGGACTCGAGTGACATGGATGCACATGGGCAATCATATGCTTACTCTATATAGTAATCACCCTCTAAAAGAGACAATTGGCAGGAGGTGGTAGGAGGTAGATACAAAAGGAATCAACATCAAGGAAACTAAGGACCCTGTTTTAGTTGCTGTTCTGTTGTTGTGATGAAACAGCATGACCAAGGCAACTTATAAAGGAAGTATTTAATTGAGGACATGCTTACAGTTTTAGAGGGTTATTTCATGACCATCATGGTAGGAAGTGTGGAGGCAGTAGGCAACAGCAGTGCTGGAGCTGTGGCTGACATCTTGCATCCTAATCTGTAGGCAGGAGGCAGAGAGTGTATGTGACACTGGGCCTGACATGTGCTTGTGAAACCTCAGATCCCACCCACTGTGACACACTTCCTTGAATAAGGCCACATCTCCTCCAACAAGGCTACACTTCCTAATCCTTACTTGCTATCAAATGGAAACAGATTTTCAAATTTCTGAATCTACGGGGTCCCTTTGAATTCACACCTTCACAGATCTGGATCTTTATTTCTAAGCAAGGGTCCCTCAAAACGAGATTGGATGGCTCTGAAAAACAAGCAAGATTTATTTTCATTTTCATTTGGATTGTGACTAGACTCATTTGTCATACAGCTTATCAACTGCTACAAATAAGTGAATCTGTCTCAGAAACACAATAATACTGAAAGCATTGTAGTTATCTTCACTGTATTAGTTAGCATGGGGAGTCTTACTTCAAAACAATATATCTGTAAACAAACACAAAAACCATCAATGTTTATGAAAGGTTGCTCAGCAGCAAATGCTTCATATTTAGAAATAATCTTCACTTGAAAAACATTTCATTCCAAATATAAAGTGCTTGTGATAAAATTGATTGTTTTATGCTTAATATTGATACTGTAATTGTAGTTATGTGCATTACCTTAATCTTTCCAAAAATCTGATGAAAATGATCTTCTATCATGTCTTTTCCTTTTCCATAGGCATTTCAAAGTCTAATTCACATCATAATAAAGTCCATAAATTTCCTTTCATTGATGTGGATAGTTTTTTTTTTTGGGTTTGTTTGTTGTTTTTTGTCCTTTTCAAAGATGACTAAAATATTTTAATGCATTCATTTACTTACTTGTGTATTGATGGGTAGCATACAGTGGTACATATGGAGGTCAGAGGTCAGCCTGAGAAAGTTGATTCTGACTAGTCCCAGATGTACAGTTTTATGTCCTTGAAGAGATGGAGAAGGACACGTGATTTCACCTTAGTCTACAGTCACATTCCTGGCACAAAAATCTCCTATGCTTTCTGGAGTCAGCACCCTCTTAGCCACAGCTCACAGTAACCAGTGGTTTCTAGTGTTGCCTTTTCCATGATAAAATGCAAAGGGAATGAATGAATACATAGCCTTGTCTTGCTCTGCTGTTCATGTTGAACAATGTCATTGAGATTCAACCATGCTGTTGGCAAATACCTATTGATTTATTAAAATTTGGTTCCTTTTTAACTCCTAAATAATAACCCATTATATACCTTTACCAGAGTTTTTCCATTTAATAGTTAATTTTTACTCCATTCCTGATTCTAATAAAAAGTGTAGAATCTTTAAATGAATAGAAAAAAATTCCACAATCTTGTAAAACTAAATGAAATGTAAAAGCCAATTATGAGTAGATCTGACGTGTACTACCTGATTAGAAATTCTCACATTGTAGACAAGTGGTGATGTGGCCTTTTTCCTTTTGTTCTCTCTTATGTATACTCATTTATGAAAAATTTCTGAGGAATTTTACAGTATTTAACCTATTTATTTAATTTTAAACTGTATTTCTCTCCTTGCACTTGTAAATATTTAACTATCTATTATATGCTTTTTTTCTAATGAGTTGGTGACTATATAGATTATTCCTCCATAAAATGGATGAGAGTGATTATGTTCAATATTAAATATGTTTTTCTCTTTAGTCTTTATTGTGCCTATGGTTATGTTTAGAAAATCAGAGGAAAACAACACATGTGCTTCCAGTTTAGAGTTCAGTAAATTATCCAAGATCATTTTGGATTTAGGTTAGGTTAGAAAGTTTCAACTGACTCCAGCAACAGTTCAGCAGCTCTTTTAAGGCTAATGCACTGTCCAGACAAAGCTTTTTTTCTCTTCACTGCTTCTTTATTTATCTGAAGTGACACTTCCTCAGTTCACTTCTTATTTAAGGGTCATGGAAGTGCATGTAAATGGATGGTGGATGGCAAATGTCTTGAGAAAATTAAAGCTTTTTATCTCACTAGAGAACTGTTTTTGTTACTGGTGTTTTCCTGAACATAATTTGCTTCCCTCTCTATACTCAAATTTTTTAATCTCAAAATAGAATAGGATTGGAGTCACAGTATCTTTCTTCTTATCTCAGTTATTAAATTCCAAATCAATTAATTAACTAATATAAAATAAGAGAGGCCTTATTATGATAGTTGTTTTGTTAGTGAGTGTGGAAAATTGTGAGTACTTATACCTTATGAATATTGCTCTGAACAATAACCCCTCACATAATACTCTATAGGCTGAGAATGATGGAGTCATTACAAGGCACTCAAAGAACTACTGAGAACACAGCTTTACAGTAATTAGTATAACTACATGCTCTTTATGTGCACCTGTATTGTCAGCACTGTAAGCAATTTACTAGCACTAATTTAATTTTCAGCAAGATCTCATATGCTATATTTTATGATATTCCCATAATATAATATTATCCCTATGTTACAGATGGAAATGTCTGTGTTCTCCTCTGAAATGAAATCATATGTTGAAGACTTAATTTGATGTGGTGGTACTCAGAGGTACCATTTATAGGAAGTAATTACATTTAGATGATGTCATGAGCACGGGTCTGCATGAAGACATTAGTGTTCAGAAAGGATATTCATCTCTCTGTTTTCCTCTCTTACTCATTTCCCTCATTTTTCCTTGATTCTTCCCTGTTTCTCTCCCTTTGTCCCTCCCTATACATTATGAGAATATATCACCAGGACATTCTTTCGCTTAGTAAGAGAGTCTTCATCAGTCCCTGGCACACTAATCTAAACTTCCTTAACCTTCAAAACAATTTGAAGTTAATTTATCAGGTTGATTATATCCTACCTATGGCATTTTGTTATGGCAGCCTCTCAACTATGACGTATTTTATGTGCTACTGAAGAGAAATACACCAACAACACTGTCGCCCTTCTACATCTATGACCCTAGTGTGGAACTTAGGACACACCAAGATTTAACATGCCACTGTATGCATTTTAACAATTATGCTATATAGCTCTGTGCATATTTTGCACACCAGGAGACACCATAGTTAGATTACAGAATGCATAACACCAATTGTAGCAATGAAGAACAACTATAAAATTATGGAAAGTCCTCTAGGTCTAGCTATAAGTACTTGGTAAGGTTCACAGTAGCACACATGGATTCCCTCCTATTGAATGAAACTTAAATTCAATTACAGAGCTGTTGATTATATCCAAGATATAAGTGCCACTATTGCATCCTTGTGGCTATCTTGCCATGCTAGTTATTATTGTGGTTCTAAGCTCTACTGTTGGGTAATATTGATTGATCTTCTCCCATGGAAGATTGAAAAGCATCTTCATGTACTATGAGAGTCAGTCTTCATGGAGGAGGGTTCCAGGTCATGTCTAGCCCAATTCCCTCAAGTTTTGTGCTGTGTGTGTGTGTGTGTGCATGTGTGTGTGTGTGTATGTGTGTATAATGCATATGTATGGAAAATAAACAAAATTCAAAATATCAAAAATATATAATTGAATATATAATTATAATAATATTTATAATTAATGATAAAATATATGAAACACAATTTAATAGGTTTGAGGATGAATATATGGTATAGCAATTAGGAGCCCTTGCTGCTGCTAACTGAAGGCCTGAGGTCAGTTCCCAGTGCCTATGATTGCTGTCTAACAACCATCTCTAACTGTAGCTTCAGATGGTCTGATGCCTTCTTCTGGCCTTGGCTAGCACTTGTGTATTCTCTCTCTCTCTCTCTCTCTCTCTCTCTCTCTCTCTCTCTCTCTCTCTCTCTCTTTTCTCTCACTCTTTCTTCTATCTCACCTCCTTTCTCTAATAGTAAAATAAATCCTTTGTAAAATCAACAAAATAGAAAAGTTTATAAACAAGTTTTATAAAAGAGTTTATAAAAAAGTTTATAAATTTGAAACAAGACTTCGGTACTCTTCATTTATTGATGATTAGAAGTACAAGACCGAATAAAGCAGATTTGCACAGTAATACTACTAAACTTTCAGGCTGAATAAATAAGAACATGCACAGAACGTTTTATCCAACAGTAGTAGCACATTCATTCCTCCAAAATACTCATAGTACATTTTTCTAAATTAGGCATTGATGAAAACACAAATTTAACTTAAGTAGACATTTTAGAAAACAAAAATATAAAAATATCCTCTCTGACAAGATAAAATTAGAAACCAATGAAGGACATAAAACTAGAAACCTCAAAAATCTGCGGAAATGGCAAAAAAATACGTTTTAAAAACCAATAGAACAAGGAAAATTTACAAATATTTGTAGAACACTGATATCAGTTAAAATAAATGTGTAGCTATAAATGTTTATATTATGAATTTTCCCAAAATATGCACATATATAAAATGAATTTTAATGGAGTTACCATATAATGGATGAGTGAGTTCTTCAACTGCACATCTTATGCCACCAAGTAAAACCTCTGGGGTCCAGATTCTGGCTTGCATATCACAAAGTTGTTAGCCAGCATATTCACATAGACCCCTTTCAGTGTCACAGGCCAAGGCTATTATTTTCCACAACCTGATTGTAAGGCTATATTGTTGTAGACATCATTTACTTATGTCATCAAACATGGAGAATTAGAGATTGTGCCTAATTATAAGCTTTACCTCTACTGATGAGTGTTTCCGGTACTGGAAGGTACTTTGAACACTACTGGAGAATGGCAATCATCAATATCACCCAACTGAAAACCATGAGTCATGTAGCAGTGACATGCCTGAAAGATATATTAGTGCAACAGATGCACAAATGTTATGGAGTGACCATTTTCTGATTGGATTAAAGTCCCACTTAATAAGATATCATTTATAACCAACGATGCTAAAGTGGCCAGACACTTGAGACATAATAGGTGTAGGCACTAGGGCAAAGTGTAATACTACTTTCTGCTAAAGGAATATATCAATAAAATGACTCCTAATGACATATCTCTGTACCTGTATAACAGTGCATTGCTCAATCCTCATCAAAGAAGCTTCTTAGAGTATACAGGAACTATCACCAAGAACCACACCTGGACAATGTGCTGAATGAGAAACTGAGGAGCATTCAGTTCTAAATGGGATGTCTTTAGCAAACTCCTTCACTCAATGCTCAGAGATCTATGTAGAAGGGTGAGAGGTGGTAGTTGACTCCAAAGAAATCATCTTTCAGTTATAATATGATTGCATGCACAAGAGCTGTATAAGTTCAGACCAGACAAAAATCACAACACTGAGAAAGAGAAGTAGACACAAAGTCCCAAGTCTAACCAAGGAGTGCTTTCAAATGAAGGCATCAGGGAGCAGAAAATTCAGTTTTTTCCAATGGTGTTTCAGTGGGTTCATCGTCCACACTTTTAGATAAGCTCCATGCCCAGGAGCAGGTGGCCAACACAAAATGAACTTCATGGGTTTTGTTGTTGTTGTTCTTGCTTTGTGTTGGCTTTTTCTTTAGTTTTGGTAATTGTTGTTTTGATTTTGTCGTTCTTTTGTTTTGAGAGGGAGAAAGAAAAATGAAAGAAAGAAAGAAAATAAATAAATAGATAGATAAATAAATAAACAAATTACATGGGTCTGGGTCTGTTGGGAGGTAGGGAGGATCTGGGAGGATGAGGGATGTGAAAAAATGCTATCAAAATATATTTTATGAAAAGAAGTAAAACATTTTAAAAAGCAAAAAATCAAAATTGGAAAATATTTTAACACAAATTTTTTATCCGTAGTGAACTCTGATACATATAATAAAAATGACTGGAAGGCTTATTTCATAGAAAACATTTATTTTTAATATAGCATGGGACATAAGGCACCTTTCTTCTAGCAGCAGTTTGCAAAAGTATTGCAATACAATTTACAATAGAACACTGAATTTAAATTTGACATTTGTTAAGTATTCTGGTTGATTCTATTTATTTATGTGCCGTTGCTTTTGCCTTTATGACAAAGCAGTCATTTGCAGTTTGGTTTCCTAATGGTTATTACCTACACCTCTCTTCTGTTTATCATGTCTATGATGCAATTTTAAGCCACAATTCTACTTGTTTACAGTGTTTTAGTTGATTATTAAGTGTTTTAGTATGAATCCTGCAGTTTATGAGGATGTTTTTGTTTTCAGATGTTCTTTATTATTTAGGCATGTTTACTTCAAGCTGTTTGATCTTGAACTATTATTACTTCAGTATGAAATATCAAATTTTAAAATAATAGTATACTAAACCCAGTGAAACAAAATATATTTATCAACACACTCATGAGATCTGTAAGGGACCTTAATCAGGCTCAAATATAGACTCAAAATACCCTAGAAAACTTCTTCTTTATCTTGGTTTCTATATCTCTCTCTGTTTATTCAGAATTCCCCTTTGTGGTTCAATGTCCTTGAGGCTAGAGATAAGTTGTCCCAACTACATACAAAAATAAGGTGCCAAGAAATTCTCCACATACATATGTACTACAGAAGGAGAGTACCTAAAAAATACCAGCTTCATAAAATTATATTTTAGATTGTACTTTGACATTTAATTTGTAAGTCTTTCTAGAGGATCCTGGAAATAAATTCCCTGAAAGGGAGATCTGGTCATTTGTGGTTTGTTATGGAAGTAAAGTCAGCTACCCTTAGGAATATGCAACCCAATACATGAATATGTAAAAATCTTTTTAAAAATTCACAAAATATTCTGCTGACTCTCCTTTTCTTTTTGGGACAGTCCACTCCAGTTTCATTGGAGTTATTATGCTGCTTTGCTTGACCAATGAACTTCTTACATTGTGTCCTTACAATTAATTATTTTCTTGGAGAAGACAAGAAACAATAACCTTTATGTAAAAGTAATAATCGCTTCATTAATAAGCATTTGATTTTTAAAATATTTATATATAAACATACTTCTTCCTTTTGATTAATATATGCCTGTGTGTATGTGTGATTCTGTGTGTGTGTGTTCCATTTTGCTTTGTTATCCAGTAGTATATTTTGAGTATATGGAACTATAGTAAATAGGGATGGAACTTATTACTTGTCAAGTACCTCTATAAAGTGTATTTGTGTCTTAATTTTTTTTGAAAACACTACTTATTAACATTTTAGATATTTAAAAAGTTCTATACTGAAAAAAATATTTCTTAGAGGAATAGTAATGCATTTTTCATAAAACATCACTTGTAGCTAACATTAATTGATATATACAGTTAATAAAAATAAATGGAATTTTAAATACAACATCAATGAATGCACTGATTTATTTTTGAATCAGCAACTAAACCTAAAAGTTTCTTGGTACATATAGTTGACATTTCAGAACCAGTGAGGGTTATCAATGATCAGAAATTATTTTTTTAGATTTTTATTTCATGTGTGGATATATGCATATATTATGGAAAAAGAAAATCAAAGAAAATGCATCTTATTTTTGTATCACATGTCTTTAATAAGCTAATTTTAGATCCACTCTTTTAGTAATTTTCAGCCACATAATTATTTGCTAATATTTTAGATACTTCTATATTTTCTTCTAAAACAGTTGTAGTATATCAATTTACTTTTCTGCCAATGATACAGAAAGTATTTCTTTGCCCTACATTCTTGGCAATATTGTTGTTTTTCACCATTCATAGTAGTTATTTTAACAAATATGAGGTTATATTAAACCGTTGTATTATACATTGCCATGATAATGACAGTAATGATTTTGAATATTTTTCATTTATCTGTTGTCCATTTTTCTATCTACTTTGGATAAATATCTGTACAAGTATTTCACATGCTTTGTGTTCACACTAATGAGTGGAGTGATGTTTTTATATACTATTAATGTTAATTTATTATCAGATATATAGTTTTCCATGGGAGGGGCTGAAGGGAGAAAAAGTGGGAGAACTTTGAAGGGTAAGAAAAAGGAGCAATGATGTAATTGTATTTCAGCTAAAATAATTTTTTTAATTTAAATGTGTAGTTTTGAAGTATTTTCTCATATTGCATGGGGTGCCTCTCTATTGTACTTATTTCCTTTGCTGTGCAGGAATGTCTTGATTTGATGCAATTTCACTTGACTTTTGCTTTTGAAGCCTGTGTTATATATTTATCCTTTCAAGTATATTACAAAGGACTTCAAAAATGCAATTTGTCTGATTTTTTTTAATGTTCACTTTAAAGCATTCAGATCTGGAATGCAGCAGTTTATAAAGAATTTGTATGCTTTTGGAAAATATAAAATATTTGGTTTGATAAACTTATAATTAAATTGCGAAGATATTGAAAATGTTTACAGAAATATCTAATAAATTTCATTAAAATTAAATACATTTTCAAAAATTATACACAGAATATAAAGAAGAAAACAAAAATCTAGAAATTCCATGATGTATCCATTAGCCTGGCTTCTATAGTAGTAGGTTTGTTTCCATGTGGCTTTTTCAAAGTTCCTTCTTTTTAGTTATCCCTCCTCACGCTTCAACCTCTACCCTTTCTTCCTATTGCCACTGCATTTAACCATTCCTGGTACTATTTCTCTTCCATGCCCTTTCTTTGAAGTTCCCTCTGTGGTCCATTACTAATCTTCTAACTTTTTTGGGTTCTCCATTGAAGCATACATATCTAAATATTCAAAGATTGCAACCAAATGTGAGAAAGAACATGCAGTGTTTATCTTTCTGAGTTTGCATTACTTCACTCCTAATAATCACTCTCAGATTTGTCCACTTACATGAGACTTTCATAATTTCATTTTTTTACAGTTAAATTATCTTCCATTGTGTATATGTACCCCATTTTCATTATGCATGCATACACTAATGGATATCTAGCCCATTTCCTTTCCCAAGATATTGTGAGTTAAGCAGAAATGAACATAGTTAAGCAGATATGTTTATAGCAGGGTGTAGAGTCCTTTTGGGAATATGCTCAGGAGTGTTATAACTAAGTCATATGGTAGTTCTGTTTCTAGATTATTCTTTGAAAACAGGTTAATCTGTAGCATTAACAATGAATTAGGGGAAAAAAACTTAGAGACAATTGGGATAAGTCTGAAAAGCATATGTAGTGTTTGGTTTGGTAAATTTAGATAAATGTACTAGAAAAATATAAATAAAACACAGATAGTGATATATGCACAAGGTGAAAAAGGAAAAAAAATATTTAGAAAAGATGAAACCAGTTAATAATAAAATGGATGGGTAATTGTTCATTTCATTGCACTTGCTCTCAGAAAACAAAAACAAAAACAAAACAAAACAAAAAAACCACTAGTGCTACTCTATCTTAAAATATAGTCTGGAGATTATACTGAAAGGTGAAGTACAGGTTTTATTCTAATTTAGTAGACATGCAACCTACTCACCACATTCACTGGGAAAATGAAAGAAAAAATAGTGTTTTTTTTTTCTGTTTTTTTTTTGTTTTTTTTGAGACAGAGTTTCTCTGAGTATCCCTGGCTGTCCTGGAGCTCACTCTGTAGACGAGGCTGGCCTCAAACTCACAAGGATACATTTGGCTCTGCATCCCAAGTGCTGGTATTAAAGGTGTGTATCACCACTGAAAGGCAGGATTTTTTTTAATGAATAGTTACATAAAGCAGCAAAAGAAAAATGAGAGCATTGTTCACTTGGATGTGCACAATAGTTTAAACACAAGAGACAAAACATTGTGCAAACCAGAATGACAGAAACCCATATGCAATATTGTCAATGAGAAGTATTGTTGTGGAAGCTACATAATGCAATTCATTGTTAAAGGACAATGAGTCTATCCATGTGTGTGAAGAGTCTATACTAGAAATTAAGTAGAGAAATTTAGAAGGATGGGTTAAGACCTGATAGTGAAAGTGTTATTATCACAGATAAAAGCCAAGACATGTTCACAAGAAAATTTTAAATCATGAGGAAATGAGTTGGAAATATAATAAGAAATAAGATATTAATAGTAGTCTCTAGAAAAAACAATTTACAAAGTGATACTGAGTGAATAAGCAGTCTAAGTCTCATTATGTTTACTGATGAGGAAATGTGTGTCTTCAAACATAAAAGGTAAGTGAGCTAATATGACTAATTTTAGCTTCACTTGCCCAGCACCACTTATGTATAGTTAAGGTAAGTATGGCTAGGGATAGCTTCAAAACCAATATCAAATTAGGCCCTCAGAGTCTGGAAATTTTTAGGGAATAAAGTTCAGCCTAGACATGCAGCAACCTAGACGTACAGTTGCTTTTTTAACCTCCAAATTGAATGAGTATTTAATGGCCATCTTAGTGAAGAAAGTATAACCCCTTTCTTGGACATCATTCACTTCTCAAATTCCTACAGACTAATAGGATGAGACCTTAAAACAACATAATATAAGGGGATTTGTAGCTTCTTTTTTTTCCTTCAAAATGTGGATTCCAAAGAGTCCTTGGTACATGCAAAGTTTAATCACAGCAGTATTCAATACTTTACAAAATATAAGCAAGTACAATGCTTTTTAGGAAAATATTTCTTTGCTTTTTTTGGAAAGAAGTCAAGCTTATGTGTAGAAAATGTGGTAAATCTGGTGGCCAATCAGGCCCATTTCTTAAATTATTAAGCAAAATATTTTCTGTAATGTTAAGTTTTCTGTTTTTAAATTCATATGCACTTGTAGAGAATACTTATTAGTCCTCAACCTCTCTCAAATTACTATTTTATTAGATTTCTTTTAAAAATGAGGGCAACGTTTATTATGTTTACTTTAAAAATATTACAGTACTAAGGTATAAGAACTTTCAGATTCTTTGAAGCATTTATCGTCATGTCTTCATTTAAGTAAGACTTTCAATTCATCAATATCTGTCAGGACCAAAATGAGGAAAATTCAAATGAGAGCAAGTCAAAGAAGTATTTAAATTTTGATATGTTGCTCATTGTGAATTGTATGCATTTATTTTTATTTCTGTCATATAACATTAAGGTAGTGTTTATCTCAATTTTAGCTCTTCACCTAACTTTTAATTTTATGGCCTTGGCAAGTGACAGCTCACTCCAGTCCAGGGTAAGAAGGGATAGACAGGCTTTAACAAATCTAACCCAGGCAACCTCTAGTATATGGGCATGTGCTCCTAAACATTGAATGAGATGAATTCCTCATAGCATCTCCGGTATATGGCTCCTCATTTGTGGTAGTTTGAAAGAGAATTAACCTTGACAGGTGGACATTGAACATTTGGTCCCCAGCCAGTAGTGGCAGTAGTGCTGTTCCTGGAGGTTATGGAATAATTAATAGGTAGGGCCAGGCTTGACAAAAGTATGTCACTGGCGATGGGCATGATGACAAATAGAATGATCTCTCTGTTTCCTATTCCTACCATCACGCAGTGCCTTCTCCATTTTGGTGGACTCTATGCCCCTGGAATGACATCTCTCTCTCTTTTTTTCCCCTGATGTTTTTTTATGGTGGTGATAATTTCAAAATTAGAAGAAAAGTAACTAATACAGTACTCCATCAGTGGCATGGTAATTTATTAAGAACACATTTTCTCTGGTATGAGCAGAACACCTTCAGTTTGACACTTAAGGAAGACTGCTTTAATCACAAAAGAGAAGGGGGGCCCTTTTTGTTTGTTACATTCTTGTTTTGTTTTTATACATCTTAAGATGTACACTTATATTTTTGGTTATGAGCCTAGACTTTAACAGCTGAGCCATTTCTTCAACCCTCATCTGCTCTACGGTGGTATGGGTGAGGGAAAGATGCCCTCCTTCCATCCCCCTTGTTACCTGCAGCAGATGAGAGAGCTAGCCCTTAGGTCCTTAGAGTGGGAGAACTAACTCTGCCCCTCACCAGCTGCCACACCCAGGCACACAGAAGAGCAGGCCCTACACCCTACCAGGGCAGTACACTAGCTAACTCTGTTGTTGTCCAGTGAGATGCAGGTGAGCTAACCCTGAAGGCATGAGCACGGGAAAGCTGACCACCCATCCTTATAGCAATCTAGAGAGAACGTCTTGCACCTCTTCTGGGCAAGCCCTGGTGGTGTGAATATGGGTAAGCTGGACCCAAGGGACTGAAAGCAAGAGAACTGGACCATCTCCTTGCTGCAGACTGTTGGGTGGCCTGGCTGAGGCAGTGCTGGAGAGCTCAGCTGGATGGTGACAATGTGGGAAGGCTGGCGAACTGACCAGCCCAACTACCACCCAGGCCCAGAACAGGGGCTAGGAGTTGACCCACCCCAGCATCCACCTCATTTATAAACTGTTGGAGCACATGAAGGGGATGAACCTACAGATCTCAAACTGCAGGATCCCCAAGATACAGGATAACAACACGATATTCAAGAGGAGCCCCAGTGACGGTCTATTATGAACAGTGTAGCAGAAGCCAGAGGTCTCAAACCAGACTGATGACTGGGTCATACTACCTCTTTCATGAAGAGCTTCTCCTTTTTTATTTGTTTCTTTGTTTTTTTTTTTTTTTTGTTGTTGTTGTTGTTTTTTTTTTTGTTTTTTTTTTTGTTTTTTTTTTTTTTTTTTGTTCTACCTCGCTTTGTTAATTTGCTTTGCTTGGTTTTGATTTTTTTTTTAATTTTATTTTGTTTTACGAGAAGGTTGCAAGGGTGGAGGGCAGATGCAGGTGGGATGGGATGGATGGAATAAGGATATATGATGTAAATTCTGCAAGAACCAATAAAAGTTTGAAGATAAAAAAGATATGTTCTCAATAATAAGGCATGGGTATGATTCCTAAAATTAGAGTTGAAGTCAGTGTTTTCAAAATTTAATCTGAATACCATTCACTTAGGGCTTCTTTAAAAAATGTGGATTTTACCTGGGTGAGGAGATGTAGCTCAGGTTCCAAATATTTTTATATCCAATAGGTTATCACACACTGATTCATGCTCTGTGCAGCAAATATACATACTCAGAATGTTAGCTCATTTTCAAAAAGTTGTAATTTTTTTCCAGTTCATATCACATCTTTGAGAATGAAAGTGTTTGGACTTGCTGGAAGTGGCAGACATGTAATATTGAATAAATAATTCATAATGGTGTTGGCTGTAGTTAAACTATTGCCAAATATGAAGACATAATCATCACTGTTAAAATCTTTGTTTACTTTGTTGTTATTTATTGGTTTATTGTGAAAAGTAACCTTTCCATCATTGAGTATTCCAAGGATTATCTGTTTCCTTGGGACTTTAACTCAAGAGAAAAGGAGCTAACATTCCTGTGATCTTGAGATGCTGCTATAACCCCTGCTGGGTGTTGAAGAGAAGACTTTGTCATGGAGGACATGTATTATCCTTGAATAAGATCATGTTCAGTTTCTAACACCCACATTGGGTGGCTTACAACTGCCTGTAACTCCAGTTCCAGAGGAATTAACATCTCTGGCTTCCCTTGTGTGCCTGCACTCCCATGCACATACTCACACAGAGAAAACACATACGTACACTTAATTAGAAGAACTTTTCCATCTCAGAGTTCTAAATACTTTCACAATCCCCCCAAAACCAACATGATTTGATCTGTCACAACCACATACCTTGAACTTGGTATCAATTAGTTTGCTCTTCTTACTGTGGTAAGCACCATGAACAAAAGAAGCCTGGGAGAGGAAAATGTTTATGGTTTACAGGTCACAGTCCACCAACAGGGAAAGCTAAGGTAGGCACTCAAGTAAGGGACCTGGAAGCAAGAACTGAAGCAGAGATCATGGGACAACAATGTTTATTGGCTTGTTCCCCATGACTTGCTCAGCCTACAATCTTATATCCCAGGACCACTGCCCACATGTTGCACTGCCCACATCAATCTTTCAGAAAATCTCTCCACAGACTTACTTATATGTCATCTGATTCTATTACTCCTTTGACCTCATTTGTAAACAAAAACCACTCTCAAAATTCTACCTCTGCAACAATGCATTAAATTGAAATGTTACTAGCAAATCTTAGAGCATATGGGAAGGAGGCAAAGCTGTAATTGAGTGCTTGCATATGGATGAAAAAATTAATTAAAACTGCAGTACTGTGTCATTAAAATCTCTCTGACATGCTAAATCACTGAGACTGCTCCAAAGGAAGGTGAAGGTGAGACATCTTTACTAATCCTTAGCCTTTTAATGACACACTCAAAGACTTATTCTGCTCCTTTCTCTGTTTCAGATTGTTTTTCTAGAGCTCATTAAACACTCTAGCTGCCTGCATAAACATAAGTATATATGATCCACACAGACGGCTTGCTTCAAAAATCTCTCGTGATTAGTTGCACAGTAAGTTTTGGATTACCTCCTAATATTTCCATCAATTTCTTGCCAATTTATCATACCTAGAATCTGTGAAACTAGAAAGTCATAGGGGAGAGGGAGCTGAACAAAATTAATTACATATGAAAATATTTAGACATTGACTTAGCTCAGAAAGTCTGTAGCCATATTTAAGAGAATGGGAACAAAGAAATTCATGCAGAGAAACTCCTAATGACTCTGCCACTAGAAAGACTCATTAAACAAGTATGTCTGGGAATGCAGGAACCAGAAGAAGAAAAACAAGGTCCAAATTCCTCTGAGTAAGCCTTTATAATTTAAAGATTAGGGGTCTGAGTTCACAATATTATTATTTTTCAGGAATATTGACTGAAAGGTCAATATGCTGAAAATAATTACAACATATTGCAATGTGTTATTCCAATGATAATAAAGTTTTTTATTTCATTAAGCAAAAAAAAGTACAGATTTTTCTTTTGTCAAATTCACAAGTACAATAAATGGTTGCACATTATGTGGGAGAAAAAAGGAAATTTAATATCAACTCCAATACCAACAGTAGCATGAATCTTAAAAATTCTTATTAATAAAACCAAATCTGAGGCCAGTTATTGGGGTGAACTGGAAGATCAGAGATCCAGAAAAAGCCACAGCTAACCTCACCTGGCCAACTTCTCAGCTGTTCTTGTTTCCTCAGACTGGAAGCCTCTATGTCCTCATATCCGAATGGCTCTCAGCTGAACTGTGCTGCTAGAAGCCTGAATGCTTAACCAGCCAAATGCTTACCCAGCCAAAAGCTTCTAGTTTCTGGTCCTCACGCCTTATATACCACTCCCTGGGATTAAAGGCTCGCTTTCTGGGATTAAAGGCGTGTGTCACCATGCCTGGCCATTTCCAATGTGGCCTTGAACTCACAGAGATCCTCTGGAGTGCTAGGATTAAAGGTGTGAGTGCCACCATTTTCTAGCCTTTGCATCTAGTGGCTGTTCTGTCTCTGACCCCAGATAAGTTTATTAGAGTGCATAATATTTTGGGGAACACAATACCACCACAACCAACTTCAGGGACTTCTTCTCAAATAGCCAGACTAGAGGAATGAGGAGTACTGGCAAGAACTGTGAAAAAAAAAATATGTCTATTTCCCTAAGGTACAATGAAAAAATACACTAAAGTAAATCAAACAAACAAAAACAGTAACAATAGCATGAAATGAACATAGTTCTATTGGTATTCAAACAATATATTCCCTGATAAATGATTCAAAAGCTAATGTTTAAAATAGTTGTTGCTTTCTTTTCTTTGTGTTGTCTGTTCCAGTCAGACATTTGATTTCAGAAGGCAGATAGTGCAGAAAATCAGCTTCTATTGTTCGTTTTTGTTTTTTTTTTCAGTTCCAAGGTATCTTTATCGTTGGTTGCTCAGAATACATATCTGTTTTTCATCTATTTATAAGATGTCCTTCTTCCCTTCCTTTCTACAGACACACCTCAGGTCTGAGCAATTTACTTAATAAATCCAGTTACCCTTGATTGGGTCTTCCATTGAGAAAGGATAAACTCCAACAGGAACTTAGTGCTCATAAACCCCTTTCAAAGTAGCTTTTCATGTCTTACTTAGATGGAAGCTGTGCTCAGGGAGAACACAGTCATTTTGCTCCTTGAAACTTTTGTTATGTCTGATGAGGACATGTTTGTAACTCAAAATATTTAATGTGGTGTCTGCTTTTAAACTTTAACAAAAATTTCAGGCAAGGGAAGATAATTAAATACAACATCCTGCTACTCCAATCTTTAATCACTCACCCATGTTCTCATATCTGTATTTGTTTTAGGTGTCCTTTTACATGGCTGAGAACTCCCGCAATTAAAGAACTTTCCATTTTCAGAGGCTTTTACAAACAGCCATTCATTACAGCTACACATGTATTCAGTTAATGACTTGAGATCTCCCAGGGGCTTCCTGATTTATGATGATTAACAATCCTACTTTCTACTCCAGCACAGAAGGTGACTTATGCCTGAATATGCCAGAGATGAGTTCTTCTCCTTTCCTTTATATTGTAGTGATAAAACACTCTGACCAAAAGCAACTTTTTGAAGGGTTGATCTGAGTAATACTTCCAGGTACATCATTAAGGGAAGTCAGTGCAGGGACTCTAACAGGAACTTGAAGCAGAGACCTGGAAGGACTGCTGCTTGCTAACTTGATCACAGCACATATTTATCTAGCTTTCTGCTAGTAGTTGTTGTAGTAGTAGTAGTGGTAGTAGCAATTGGAGGAGGAGAATTAGTAGTAGTATTCCTTTTATATTTTGAGATTATAATATAATTATATCATTTCCCCTTCTCTTTGCTCCCTCCAACCTCCCAATATACACTTTCTTGCTCTTTTTCCAAGTAGTGTCCTCTTTTTTCATTAACTGTTGCTACATACATATATGTATGTATAAATATTTAGAAAGCTGGGGACTATACATGGAGGAAACGTTCAGACTGATTCACTGGGCTAGATCTGGAGAAAGACATACAGATTTTGGTTTTGTAGAAAGGCTGGATATGGTGGATATGGGGCATGTGGGTGAGGAACAGGTAGATCAGGTCCTGGCAGCAGCCTAGAGATGGTTTGAGGTGCAGACATATGTGACCAGACTAGGTAAATGCTCTGGATATGGGGCATAGATAGATCTTGGCATTGCAGAAGGTATGTGGAGAAGATCATACAAACTCTTGGGTCTGGATACTGTAGATGGATGTGTAGACTCTAACTCTTCTTCTTTATACAGTCCATGACTACCTGCCTAGAAATTGTGCTGCCCACAGTTGTCTGGATTCCCTTCATCAATTAAAAATGCAAGCAATCCCCTATAGACATATCCATGGTCATATCTGGGCAACTAGGACACAAGTTACCTAGAGTGCTGACTGTGTAGTTTAAAAAACTTTGCTAAAATTTCCTTTTTCTCTAGACTTCTGTCCTTCCTTCATTCCCACTTTTCATTTCTTGTTCAGCATTTTATACAATAATAGAATAAAGTTCAAGCTTTTCTTTTTGATCAGTGAAGAGACTATCTGATTTTAGCACAAGGCGGTGGGAGAGAAGGCCATTTATTTCTGTTGTCACCCATAGCCTACCATTGTCAGAAGAGCATGAGAAACCACGGCTTTAAGCTAGCAGTTAATTCCAATTCCAAATATTTCCTAACTCTATAGTAATCTCATAATAAAATGGCTATTTTACACCTTGAATAGCTGGAGAATAATTAGGATACCCTGTAATTGTACATGGATAATTTGGAAAGTTCACATAGCACTAGGTGCAATATTATTCCTTGATAATTCTACCTGAGATTCTGAGAAAATATCATCACCTGATAAGTATTATAAAAAATAACACTGCATGTCAGCACACTGGTTGTGCATACCTATAATACCAGCATTCAGGAAGCATACACAGGCCTATCTCTGAGTTTGAGGATAGCCTAGTCAACAGAGTGAGTTCCAGGAGGTACAGGGCTACACAGAGAACCTGTCTTAAAAAAAAAAAAAACACGCAAACAAAAGAAACAAAAAACAACTAACCAACCCACCAAAAAAACAGAAAGAACTTCATCACTGAAAAGTATGGCACTCAACCAACTCACTCTAAAACATGAGGGCAACTATTTTAGGATAAATCTAAATATGTATATGAGTCAGTCTAAATGTTTCATGAAAATTGTTGCCAGGTCTTCCAGTTAGTCTACTGTCCTTGCAATAAGGCCAAATCTTCCACAACTCCCATAGACTACCCTTCTGTGGATGGCACAGCTGAGGAAGTCAAGAGGATTTGCATTGTTGAGTCTGTCTTTACCACAAACAACTAAGTGAAGAACATGTAACTGAACATAAAATGAACATGTACCATTTAGAGAAGCATTCTTCCCAAGTTCAGGTTATGCAAATTGTCATACAAACATTTGCCAAAGATACTCTTTCCTGTTTAGTTAGCACAAGTACAAGGTAATGACTCTTCTTGGTTTCACTGGGAGGTTAGAAGGACTGGAAATTTCATCTCCTGTGCTATATAAATTATAAATTAGAACAAGAAAAGCTAAGGCTTATTTTATAGATTCAAAATGCCCAGACACTAAGTAAGACTCTAATGATTAAATTACTTGATAAATTTAAATGTTACCTTTTCACTCCATGTCTAAGACATTGAGTTTCTATCTTAAATGTTTTGGAATACTAGCTGGATGCATTCATTCTAATTTCCAGGAGAGTCATCAAAAACTTTGACCTAATATTATTTGTATTTTTCTGATGAGATTCAGGCATGTAGACCTCCATTGTTAGTTCTTTGCCTGATATGGACAAAGCAGGCTGGGACAGAGAGCACAGAATAGAATATGTGGGCCACGTTGTGGTTGATGTTTGGATATACCTTGGATGGAATAACATCAGGAGAATACAGAAGATGTGCATCCATAACTATTGAATAATCCTAAGAAATGCCTTAACTAACCTCATGAACAGAATGTAAAAAGGATGATAAATGTTATCAATGCAAAATCAAAATGATAGAAAGCATAGATAGTTATAATATTATCAGAAAAATAGATAGACTCTGGGTAAGAAAAAAAGACAAAAGCATGAAACAGAAATTATATAATAATAAAGGTCTCAATGCACAAAGTAAATTAACTAACGATGACGGATTACAGAAGCATTCTTCCCAAGTTCAGGTTATGCAAATTGTCATACAAACATTTGCCAAAGATACTCTTTCCTGTTTAGTTAGCACAAGTACAAGGTAATGACTTTTCTTGGTTTCACTGGGAGGTTAGAAGGACTAACCTCCTTGCATATATATATATATATATATATCCAACATTTAGAGCATTAAGATAATGAAGGCACCTTTTAACAGATACTAAGAGAGTCATAACATTAGCATGTTCATAGCAGATTTTAGAAGCCCATTTCTAATGCAGAGTTTCTAGACAAAAAAAATAAATGAAAACATGTTGACCCTTGAACTGCACTGTAGACACATGAGCATATTTCATCAAAAAACAAAATACTCTCTGAAAATCTGAGTAAAAGAATGACAAAAACAGGAACAGAGATCCTAAAACAGTAAAAAAAAAAAAAGTGTAAATATATAGAAACATATCTTTAAATAACTAAAGCCAGATTTAGTCAGAATTCAGAGCAGAGAAGTAGTAAGGAGGTCAGATAAATAATGGAAAGTCACTTACTAAAGAAGAGCCTGTATCAGGGGTCTCGTGGATGAGTTCTAGTTAACAATTAAAAAGTGAATACTCATCTTCCTTTAGTCATAGAAAAATATCAGAGTTGGAATTGCTTTCTGATTTGTTTTCCCAGGCCACAATTATTCTGATGTAGTAGACATTCAAAAAAACAAAAAACAAAAAAGAGTTCATTACAATTCAGTATAAATAATAAATATTGCTGCAAAATTTCAAATAACAGTGGCACAATACATTCTATGTTTTTTTTTTAAAACAAGTATCCATTGTAATCAAATGAGGCTTATTCCTGAATTCACAGAAGCTTAACCTATACAAATCTTAAATGTGATTCACAGGAGGAGCTCAATGGAAAAATCAAGATCACCTTTAGTATATACAAAAAAAAAAAAGAATTGACAAATTTTGATAACGTAATGGTATTTCCCCTGCAAACTATGTATGTAAATAATATACCTCAGCAAATAAAGGCAGTATCTGACAAACTTCACAGTTAATATTAGTTGATGATAAAAATTTAAACTATGTTTGTTTGTTTTTCCTTTCAAAAGTGTTTCTTTTTTGGAGAATGCAAGTGATCGTGGCTTGCTATAGGATACTTTGAGTTCATTATCTGAGAATGACTATTTTTTATTCTAGTGTTTATCTTCAGAGATAATGTGTTTATGTAAATATTTAAATAAAACATAAATATTTAAATAAAACAGCTACAATGACATTAATAGTCACTGAAAAGCCAAATAATAAAGTAAGTGATTATATTCTAACAAGGCCCTAAATACCTAAGTGATATTATGGAATAAGTTGGTAGGCACTGACTGCTACATATCATAGGTTCTAAAGGGGAGAAGTAGTAGTTACAAGAATAAATGTATACTATACTCCCATGTCAACACACATCTCTAGGTATACAAATAATTTGAAATTGAAGTTTAACCTTTTCATAGGAAAAAAGTTTATATTTACATTTTAAAATTATGTTTCATAAGAATAAAATACCTAGCTCAAAATTTTCTTTCATATAATTGTATCTATGATCAAACTTCTAATTTTTTTTTTTTTTTGGGTTTTTCGAGACAGGGTTTCTCTGTGTAGCTTTGCGCCTTTGCTGGAACTCACTTGGTAGCCCAAGCTGGCCTCGAACTCACAGAGATCCACCTGGCTCTGCCTCCCGAGTGCTGGGATTAAAGGCGTGCGCCACCACGGCCCGGCTCAAACTTCTAAATTTATATTCAAGTCTTTCATTTGTTTCACATACATTATTTTCTACTTAATTTAAATTATATGGTACTTATCTATTTAGTTCTTATATCCACTAATGTTTGTATATATCTTAAATATGAGTATGAAACATATGGAGAAATTAGAATTAGATAAATCAGTTCTAGTGTTTCTTCTCTTTCATTTTTTGATTTTATTTCTGTGACTCTGCCATTTATGCTTTTACATAAAACAAGAAAAGTTCATCCATGTTCATGAATACCTGCAATAATTACCCTTGGGAGACTGAGACAGGAAGGATCAGAGGTTCCAAGATAGTGTGAATTGCATGTTATAATTTGTAAAAATGAACACATTTTGGGAAATGTAGATCTGTTTCTATTATTTGCAAGTGGTGAGGTCTCATTGGCATACTTAAGCACACCTAGAAATTATGTTTTGAAGATGAATAGGGGTTTATATAATACAGTTAAGAAATACTCCCACCGATTTTATTCTAATAAAGGGTTTATTAGAAAGAACAATATTTACCCAATGACAGAATTTAGACTTACACATGGCCCCTCTTTCATTGATAAAACAGACCTGAGTTGTCTAAATCCCCTACCCTTTGCTGATGAATAATTCAAACTTCTTGTATTCCCTGATTAACCAGGATAAATATATCATCAACCACTCAAACATGGACTAATGTTCTTTCCTCTACCAGATCCATTATCTATAACTCTCAGACCAGGAGCCACTCAGCTGAAGAACCTCTCTTGAAAATAAGCTGTCCTCAAAACAAAGCATTCTCTAGATTGTTTAATCCTTCCACTTTCAATCAGCTCTTATCCTCACTCTGACCCTTTCTAGCCCTGTCCCTTTATTTACATGAAAAACAGGGAACACACTCAATATCCTAGTGAAAATCCATTGAGAAACTCTCACACTTATGGTCCTCATGTCCCCACAAGTGGAGTTATCACCATTCTTCAGTAACAACTGTCCCTTCCTTTTAGGTAAATTGTCTCTTACTCGGAAGTTAAGCTCATATATAATTGACATGAATGACCAAGAAAGGGAAGATATTTGGACAAGTTCACCCCCTTGAATCTCATTAATATTTACAGATCAGGATAAGTAGTCTAGGAAATATTGAGAAAAATACTCCTCTAAGGAAAGCAATGACCAGTGAGGATGTCTGTATTGAAACGGAAGGATATGTCCATTTCCATATGAAAAAAAATTATTTTTTTACCAGCAAGAAAGAAAAGGAAGAGGACTTGGGGAGTATTAGAAAGTATTTATTGCTAAATACTTACTGTTATCTCCACTACAGAACACAGCAATTAATTCTCGTGGGCATTCAGTGGTTTGGCTGACCACAAGGGGAACTTCAAAAGCTGAGAAACATGGATTCAAATTTAAATATGTTGCCGAATTATATCATAAAATAACACTAGTAAAGATAATAATTTGCATGGTGTTATTGTGCTTGAGGAATTAAATTCAAAACGTTTACTAAGACATCGATTTTCATAACATTCTATGCTCCAGTAGTCCTCAACACTCATATTTATCTTTGAAGAAATTTTTTTTCACATAGACGTAGAAAGAATGACCACACATAAGAATGAACTTAAGACTTGAACTCAGGCTCAGGTGCCCTATCATTCCCACTCTGATCCTTGTAAGTTAGTTAGCTACAGTAAATTAGCTTTAAGATTTTATCCTCATAGATCTCAGTTAAGAATATATAACTCAAAGGTTTAGGGGGAAGATTAAATGAAGTAGCCAAGTGATTAGCACAATGCTTAGCACAAAGTAATGCCTCAGTAAATGGCAGCCCCTGATATTTTGCAAATGACAGTGTTAAGATTCAGAAAGGAAACTAACCCCTCTCAAGGTCGTACAGGTAGCAAGTAAAGCAATTAGGATTCAAAGCCACTTCTTTCTAACCCAAAACCTGTCCTTTCCCATCACAGCTTGCTGTCTCAAATGAGTGAGATAAATTGAATCTTGATTAATAAATGAAACGGTGCATTTGCTTTTATCATCTTACTGCTCTGGGGAAGGGATTTCAATCCGTTCTCTTGTGGGAAGGGCAGTAAGACCAACAGGACCTTATGTTGTAGTGATTGCTTCTCCATCTGGCATGATTGAGTAAGGGCCTGAGACTTAGAAGGGAAATCAATTCACTCTCAGCTGTCGCCTTTCTTTCCTTCTTACTCGTGTTTTACGACATCTGCTGCTGCTGTTTCCTTCACACCCATGGCTCTCAATCATTTTATTTTCAAAGTTAAAATTAAACCCTTCTCTAAGGGTGTCCTCCTGGCTCATTGCTAAATAATGCAATAGACGATGTCCCACCATGTTCTACTTCTGTCCCCGGTGAGTGGACAAAGACAGAGCATATGGGGACATTATGAGACAGAGATGCCAGGAACTCGGCAAAGGTGCCTCCATGGAATGTTTGATTTGCTCAAGGCCTTTTGTGAAAGCAGGTTTAATACAGGATAACAGGAATAGGACCCTTTACAGTTTGTAACATCCTGCACATCAGTTTCCTATTGGTGAATAAAGATTCCAGCAAATTGAGCTTTTTCAATCTACAAGGTGCTATCTCAGGCTACCCAGAAATGCTGATTAAAAACGGGTCGTAGTAAATCCTTTCAACTAGCCCTAATTCAATGAAACTTTGAAAGTGAATGGTAATTTGCCTATTGGAATAAAGATTCCTGTAAAATAAATTTTAAAATGTGTCTTGTATGAAAAAATATATACATATATATGCATGTGTTTATGTATGTATGTTCGTGTTTGCACATGAAAATTAAAATATAAAATAATTCACCTTTCATTAAATTAATGTTTATTTTCCATACTAGACTAAAAATTGTACCACATAGAAGGTATTTGAAATTATTTCTTTTTTAACAGGAAGGGACAAAATACTTAGTCTTGTATTTTTGAGAAACATAACACTAAATAAGTATGTAACATGAGTGAATATATTTGCAGTTAAAAGCATAAGCAAAAGGACAGAAGACTTATATTAAAGGGTTTATGTATGTGAAAGGCAGACTTCTGAAAGTCAGTGAGACAGAGATTTTAAAACAAAATACAGATATGAAATTTGAAGGCAAATGGATGGAACTAGAAAAAAAATCATCCTAAGTGAGATAACCCAGAACCAGAAAGACAAACATGTTATATACTCACTCATAAGTGGATATTAGCTGTAAAATAAAGGATATCTATACTACAATCCACAGACCCAGAGAGACTGGGTAACAGGGAGTGTTCAAGGCAGGATGTCTGGATCTCCCTGGGAAGGGGAAATAGAAAAGATTTTGTGAGTAGACTGTAGACAGGTAGGGATGGGAACATGAGAGGGCAGGTTGGAGTGGGGCATGGAAGGGCAAATGTACTAAAAAAGATTGCTGGAAAGCAGGGGCCAGAGGTGGTAATAGGCATTTCACAGTCATATAAAAATGTGGTACAAGGGAATTCCCCAGGAATCTACAAGGATAATACCAGCTAAGACTCCTAGCAATGACTGACACATCGCCTCAACTGGCCATCTCCTGTGACCAGGCAAGACTACCAACCCAGCTGCATAACCTTCAACCTACAGTCTGTCTTGTCTATGGGATATGTTTGTGTGAGGGTGGCCTAGAGATTGAGGGAGGGGCCAACCAATGACTAGACTAACACCCATGCCAGGAGAGTAAACCTCTGACACTGCCTAGAGCACCAGGACCCATAGACAGAATGACCCAGAGACCTAGTATAGAAACAAACACAACTAAATTGAAAAAAAAAAAGTAAATGAAATGACTACTAGTAAAATTACTCAGAGTGATGTCTAGCCCAATTGTCCTCAGAGAGGCTTCATCCAGCAACTATTGGAAACAGATGCAGACCTACAACCAAACATTAAGCAGAGCTTGGAAAATCCAGTATAAGAAGGGGATAAAAGATTGTAGGAGCTGGGGGGCGGGGTCAAGGATGCCACAAGAAAACCCACAGAATCAACTACCCTGGGCTCACAGGGGATCACAGAGACTGAACATCCAACCAGGGAGCCTGCATGGAACTGACCTAGGCACTATGTATGTTACATTTGTGTAGCTTGGTTCTCTTGTGGGGCTCTTAAAAGTGGCTGCAAGGACTGTCTCTGACTCTTTTGCTAGCTTTTGGGACCCTACTCCTCATACTGGGTCACCTTGTAAAGCCTTAATACATGGGGAGGTGCATAGTCTCATGGCAACTTGATATGCCATATTTTTTTGATATTCATGGGAGACCTGTCCTTTCCTGAACCAAAGTGAAGTAAGAGTGGATTGGGGGTGGGAACAGAGTGGGGGAGTTGGGGGAGGGAGTAGGAGGAGAGGAGATAACAAAAATTGTGGCTGGGTTATAAAATAATAAAAAAAATAATGCTTTACCCAGTGTGCAATTTTTTGATACAAAATTGTTTCCTTTAAAGGCTCTTGGAAATGTTTAGAGGCACAACATGGAGAGAAATTATATATATCAAACACAGATGTTTAGGTGTATTGTTGTGAGTTAAATGTAACATATCCTTGTCTATACTAACCTCTTCTTCTTATCTAAACAGAAGACATAGATCTCTGTTTCTGTGCAATGTGGAGTATCAATGTCCTGCACATGGTATTGCATGAGAACTGGGGCCATTGTTGTGTGATACCCTCCACCACAGGTTTATTAGTCCTTTGGAACTCATCTGCAGGAACAATGTGGAACGGTCTGGACTCTGAGCTACAAAAGCCCTAGAATGCTATAAAGCATGTAATAAGCCATTCTGGTTGGTGTATGGAAGACAGAAATCCTAAGAGAAATATGAACAATAAAGGCCCAACCAATGGAGTTTTAGAGAGAAATAACGATATTCTCCAGTACTTGGAAAGGCATTTTTATTATGTTGTGAGGAAAAAAATACCTGGTTTCATTCTATTCATGTCCTGAGAAACTGAGTGAGACTAAATAAAGGAGTAATGGACTAATTTATGTGGTAGAGTGTATTTCCAGACAAGATACCTTCAGGTACTTGTAGTGACTACTGCCTATTGCTCTCATTAAGGTCTATAGTGAGCAAGTTTAACCAGCCAGATTTGAAATCACCTATTATTGTTGAAGAGATTAATGGCATTATGGAGAAATCTTGTAACTTGCCCTCAGATTCAGGAAATGTGTCCTAAGAAAAGACTCTTTCTAGAAATTTTATTTAAGTGAGGAAATTCAGTAGAAAAGAGAGACCCTAAATAGTGAATGGTGTTCTTCTAAAGAGCTACTTTGGAAAGTGTATCTCTGGGCTAAATTCATAGAAGCCAATGCAACTGTGATACAAGGCAGCACTGTTCACATGGCTCTGGTTTTATGAGCATGGAAGTTCCTAGACTGAGGAGGTCATGGAGTTTTGTCTCACAGTTCCAGAGAGCTGCTGAGATCATGCAATGAGTGTTAGATTTGACATGCCTGGAAGTTGGCCCTGGGAAAATATTGTATAAGGAATTTTTAGGTGAGGCTTAAATTGAAATAAAGAATACAAAATGTTGGTGATAAAGAATTAAAAATGTTGGCGATGACAGCATCATTGGATGTAAGTTAAGAAAACAGTGTTGTAGCAGGGGAGCTAAAGCAAGAAAGAAGCTATTTGTTGTATGGTTAGTAAAGGTGGAAGAAAAGGTCTACTCAAGGCTTATGGAGAACAGTGGCTCCATCATGAGTCCTAGATGTTAGATACAGAGCTGAAAAACTTAGTTTTGGAATTTTTTTCCTGCTTAATTTAAAATTGCTTTGGTCAAATAATTCCTTGCTATTTCCACTTTCTTCCATTTTGCAACAGGAGTATTTATTTTGTCATAGTTGATTAAATTTCCACTAAACTTTTTAATCTAGTTAAAAAACTAGACTATGCCATTGCAATAATCTGTTTAGCTGCTTCAATCTATATAAATTATTTTCAATAAGAGTAAATAAGTACTATTTAATTTTACAGATCAAAGGAATAAAAATGGGAGCACTCATTAGTTGTAGATCTTGATACATTATCATGGTGAGGACCAACAACATTTCTTTCTCTGAACTGGACTCTACTTACCAGTAGAAATGGTTTTCAACTCTAAAGCCTGCACGTAATTGTCTCAAACTTAGTCCTTTTATCTTCCTTGTTGCTTTCAACTCGCTACTAAAACACAAAATGCTCTGTCCTAAGGAAAAATTTTTAAAAAGTAGATGTCCTGAGCAAAAATTACTGGTGTTGGATACCTAAAAAGAGGCAACAGGACATATTAGAGTACTACTACCACTTGGCAGAGTTTGACTGGACAAAACTTATCTTTAGAGACTTATAATCAAATATTGGTCAAATACCTCTCATAATGCCCTGGGTTAAGTTATTTGAGCAATATAATCTTCTGAAAGTGAATATACACAATTTCTGCATTGAAAGAAAAGAATGTGTCATCTATCAAGAAACTTTTCTCTTGTTTGAAACTAAATGTTAATGTATTGAGACATACTTTGCTCTAGGCTATGTCCTCAAGAATCTTTAATGATGGGCTGACTTGCTTTCTAGTTTTATTGTCATACAAGATTAAGGTCCTGTAGTGTGGGCAATTTTAAAACCATACCTAGAAAATCTTAATGATTCCTAGAGTCTTTCCTCACCCTCTTCTACTGGGTTCCCTATGGTTAAAGGGAGGGATGTGGTAGAGATCCCCAATTTAGACTCTTTCTCTGTATAATGTCTGGCTATGAGTCTCAACATCAGCTCCCATCTGCCTCTAGAGAAAGGCTTTCTGAGGATGACAGGATGAGGCAAAGATCTATAACTAGAACAAAATATCTTTAAGAATCATTTCATTGATTTTTTTGCAGGTGTGTTTGGTTCTACCATAGGTCTCTGGAATATCCAGTCTCTTGTTCCTGGCCATGCAGGCAGTATAGGGTTTGGGTTCTCTCTTGTGGTTTGGGCATCAAGTTAAACAAGATATTAGTTTGCCACTCCCACAAGTTCTGGGCCACTCCAGAACTTGTTGCAAACAGGACAGATTGTAGGTGGAAGGTTTTGTGACTGGGTTGGTGTTCGGGTTTCTCTTTCCATAGGCTGCAGAGTATCTTCTCCTGTCAAAGAGACTAGAATATAGGGGTAAAGGCTCCATAAAGGGACCAACTTGATCTCTCTTTGGTCAATGAGCTGTGTAGATGCTGTCTTTGACCAAAGGACCACACTGTCAGTTTCTAGAGAGTGACCTTCAGTCCTAGCACCTATTTAGAGATCTTCACAGGACTTCCTTGGTCAACAACTCAACTGAATGTAACCTAGTCCTATCACTGGAAGCTTGACCTGGCTACAAAATATGGACAATTCAGACTCTCTATCTTCCATAACTAAGAGTACTTATTAGGGTCATCCTCAAAGAGTCCAGGAAACTTCCACCATACTGGGTTTCCACAACCTCCCCAAGGCTCCCACATTTCTAGATGTCTTTCCTTTAATTCTCTCCATACCTCCATACCTCCCCTCCTGATACTCCTGTTCCACTCCCAACCTACCTCCAGTCCACCTACAGAATCTATTCTATTTCTCCTTCCCAGGGAAATCTATGCACCACCACCCCCAGCCTGCTTCATTACCTATCCTCTCTGGGTCTGTGGATTGTAGTTAGATTATCATTTATTTAACATCTAATGTCCACTCAAAAGTGAATACATACCATATTTATCTTCCTGGATCTGAGTTACTCACTCACAGTATAGCCACTGTGAGAATCAATATGGGATTCCACAGAAAATTGGGGATCAATAAACTTCAAGACCCAGATCTAGCACTCTTGGTCACATACTCAAAGAATACTTCATCCTACCATAAGGACACTTACACAACTATGTTCATTGTGGCTTATTCGCAATAGCTAGAAACTGGAAATAACCTAGATATCCTTAAACTGAAGAATGGATAGAGAAATTGTGATACATTAATACAATGGAGTATTACCTGGCTGTTACAAAATGACATTATTAAATTTGCAGGCAAATGGATGGAGCTAGGAAAAATCACCATGAGGCCAGGGGAATCTGTGGTTGGTATGTAAAATGAATACAAAATCTCTTAATAAAAAGTATTAAAAAGAAATATAGAAATTTTATGTTATACCTTCCTATAAACACGTTTAATTTTAGTAGCCACTCAGTGATACTTCACCTTAGTATTGAAGCTCATTCAGAGACAAAATAAATAGCAAATACACTAATATTTAAAGAAGTATGTCCACTTGCCTGAAAACTTTATTTTATCATTTTATATCTGAGTAATATTTCATTGTATATATGTACAAGTATTTTCTTTATCCATTCTTCTGTTGAGGGGCATCTAGGTTGTTTCCAGGTTCCAGCTATTATGCTATTATGAATAATGCTGCTATGAACATAGTTGAGTGAGTGTCCTTGTGGTATGATTGAGTATGTCTTGAATATAAGCCCAGGAGTGGTACGATTGGGTCTTGAGGTAGATTGATTCCCAATTTTCTGAGAAGTCATCATAATGATTCCCAAAGTAGCTGTATAATTTGTGCTCCCACCAACAGTAGAGGAGTGTTCCACCTTGCTCCACATCCTCTCCCATATAAGCTGTCATAATCGTATTTTGTCTTAGCCATTCTGACAAGTGTAAGATGTTATCTCAGAGTCATTTTGAATTGTATTTCCTTGATAACTGAGGATGTTAAGCAATTTCTTAAATGTTTTTTGGCCATTTGAGATTCTTCTGTTGAGAATTCTCTGTTTAGATCTCTAACCCATTTTTAAATTGGATTGTTTGGCATTTTGATGTCTAGTTTCTTGAGTGAGGTAACCCAGACTCAGAAATACAAACATGGTATGTACTCACTCATAAGTGGATATTAGATGTAAAGCAATGAATAACTGAACTACAACTCACAGCTGCAGATAAGCTACCTAAGAAGGAGGACTCTAAGAGGGATGCATGGATCACTCTGGGAAGGGGAGATAGATGAGATATCCATGAGTAAACTGGGGACAAGGGGGCAATAAATGGTAGGGGATGAGGGGTGAGCACATGAGAGAATGGGATGGTCAAGCTGGGAGAGGGATGGAATGGGAGAACAATGAATGAGATAACTTAATAAAGGGAGACATTATGGGGCAAGGTAGAAACTGGATGCAAGAGAAATTTCCAGGAATCCACAAGAATGATCCCAGCTTAGAATACTAGCAATAGTGGAGAGGATGCCTGAATTGGCCTACCCCAGTAATCAGATATCTTAGAGCCTTCATTCAGTAACTGATGGAAGCAGATGCAGAGATCCACAGCCAAGTACCAGGCTACACTCCAGGAGTACAGTTGAAGAAAGGGAAGAGGGATTATATGAGCAAGAAGGATCAGGATAATAATGAGGACATCTACAGATACAACTGAACCAATCTTGTGGGAACTTTATGTCTCATGCACTATATGTCGACAGCTGTAGAGCCTGCATGGGATTGGACTAGAATCTATGCATATCGAAGATAATTGTGTAGCTCGATCTTTTGTGGGGCCACTGGCAGTGGGATCAGGATCTATCCTTGTTACATGAGTTGCCTTTTTGGAGCCTATTACCTATGATGGGATGCCTTGCTCAGCCTTGATGCATGTAGGGGGGGGGGTTGTTTCTGCCCCAACTGAGTGTACCAGGCCTCATGGGAGGCCTTAACCTTTTAGGTAAGGGAATGGGGGTGTGTCAGGGGGGAAGGCTGGGGGCGATCAATAGGAGGGATGAGAGGAGGATCTGTGCTTGGTAGGTAAAATGAATAAAAAGTTTCATAAATAAAAAATTTTCTTAAATAAAAAAAACAAAGAAGTACAGATACACCCAATTAAGTATATTTCATGAAACACTCATGAATTCCAATTCTTCTCTTTTCCAATAATATGCCAGTTCTTTAAATCAAATTTATTGTTAGATTATCAAATCATATGATTTAACTGTGATATTCACAGATGTCTCAAGGTGATACAGATCAGTTTCCAGCATCTGAGTACTCATTTTATTGCAGTCTCCAGCCTTAAAGAAGCCATCCAATTAAATACTAAAACTGTAAGTTCCTTTTTATTATTCTTCTTGCAAAGAGAAATATTCTATCATTTTTCATCTATTGTCTACTTTTTATTTTCTCTGTTGGCTTTTTCTCTCAGGTGCTTTTTATCAGTTTAGATATGCTAATTCTTCTATTGTTACAATTTTACATTTTAAGACTTTATGGATCCAGTTTGATGTTTTCAAACTCCTAAAGAAAAGTTTGCTACATTGACTCTTTCCCAAGTGTTCTATTTGGAATGGTTGGTCAAGATAACCTGGTTTGTTCCTACCAGAAGTGGAGTCTTCCCCTGGATAGAACTGACCCATGTGTGATCCTAGGAAATATTGTTCTATATCCATCTAAACATAGAGCAAAAATTAGGGTAAGAACAAATAGCAAAAACAACTTGCTGTTTGAAGAACTATCGCAGTACTACCTTTTTTATGCAAAAGACAAAAGGTTTATGGTCTATGAAAAGAAGTAAAGACTATCTTATTAGATGTTTTTTTCACTCACATCATCTTCTGAACTTTGTCTTTATTTTCTAGAAACTGGAAACTTTAAAAAATGTCATTATTTTATACAGTTTGAAACCCAATGCAAAGTATTTAAACAGATACAATATGGAATTCTGATGTTGGCTCTAATTTTTATGACAAATAAAATAATCTATGCATGCAGCTTGTTAGATGACCAAGATGAAAAGAAATTATAGAAAATCAAATATAATTAAGTTCATGTACAAATTCACTAGGAAAGCGTCTGTGTTGACAATTTTACTATTGATTTCAATTACAAACTTGAGGAAATAAAAGTCAATTTGTTTACTTCACCTGGATCACAGTTAAAAAAATATTTGTAGATTATGAATGGATATATCCAGACATGCATGTGCATGTGCGCGCATGTGCATGCACACACATACACCCACATGCACACACACACAATTATTTCCAAAATTAAGGCAACAAGAATTGAAAATATTTCAATTGGTCAAATTAAAGGTTTTATTAATTTCAGAAGATTTAATTCTTTAATCCATCTGGGAGATGCCAGGACAATTTTTCTGTGTATGTCCCTGAGACAATCAATGATTTATTAAGAGCATCGTTAAGACCCACGATTGACTTAAAATTTTAAAACAAATATTCCAAAATCAGTGTATAGAATGTTCTTATGTGTGTCTCACTGCCATCTTTAGACTCACTCTTTATAAAAATATGATTTCATAACTATTTCCTCTCCCCTTATCTTTCTGTAATATGACCATATAATTTATCTTGAGGAGGTAAAGCTTGTAATTTCAAATCCAAAAATATGAGTGACCAGTAAAATATGGAAGAAGTTATGGTGCACAAAAAATAAATATAGCACACCAAACTTGAACCTATTGGAGAGAATATCAATCTTTTTGGAGCAATAGATTTCTGTTACTTTTTGTTCTATGGGATGAGGTTAAGCAAACTCAAAGTCCAATGGAGCTTGTCAGAATTATTGAAGATGTAGATGGTCGTGAGCTAACTGCACTCTCTACACATCTTCCTTCTCCTTCCTCCTGTATACTCTCTGAGAATGTTATATCTGAGAATTATCATGATTGAACACTCAGAGTTTTACATGAGGAAACTAGTGATTTCGCCAAAAACAATGATTGGCTTGTCTAAGATTTTATGAAAGAAATTCTAAAGCTCCATTGGATTGTGCCCTGTGTATCATCAGCATCTGAGAGGGTAATGCCTAACTCCTGACATGCCTACTGAGCTATTCTCAGAGTTCTCTCCTATTATCAAATATAAATCTTTATTTTTTGTTTGTTTTGAGATAGACTGGCCCTCAAAATTGTTATGCAGTCAGTTCCAGTCTTGAACTTTTACAAAAAGTTTGGTGTAGAAATTTATGAAAGCTCCTTTCAAATTTAATTTTCTAGATTAGATTAGTTGAAGTAGGAAGTTCCACCTTAACTGTGGACAACAGTTTTTGTGAGACTAGAGTCCCAGAACTACATAAAAAGTAAAAAGTAAATACAACTTCAGCATTCATCTTTCTCAGCTTTCTGACTGTGGACACAATTTCATCATCCACCTCCCACCATGCCCTCTCCATCATGATGGTCCATATTCCCTAGAGCTGTAGTCTTACAAAAGCCCTTCGTTCATTTGCATCTGTTATGCATCTGGTCACAGTGATGAAAAAGTAACAAATGTACTTACAGTTCTGATTCTTGAATTTGCCAATCTAATGGCTCAATGCAGATCTAACTTTTCCCAGGATATACGGAGCCCACATTCATGCAGCGTAATCTAGTTACCAAGGAAGAAATTCAGAGGTGATTATAACATTCTCTGTGCATTCCTATAACTCAGTACTAATATTTTTTGTTTCTCCCATGAGAAATATTTTCTTCATTTCATTTATGAATATTTGAACTTTTCTTTAAATCTATTTTGGTTCTTTATTTATTCCACATCTTTATACCATTTTATAATTTCTTTAATCTGTATAACATATTGAAGATATAAATCTCAATTCAATCTTCTGCACAGTTATAATGCTAACTTTTATATAAGGCTGTATATATGAATTGATGGATAAGAAAGGCTCATTGAACTTTAAAACTTCTCTGCCAACAAAGAAGCAGGCAGGTGTGCTGGTTAGTTTTTCCATATTGACACAAAGCTAGAGTTACCTGGAAAGATATATCTCAATTGAGAAAATTCTTCCTTCAGATAGCCTATAAGCAACTCCACAGGAAAGTTTTTTGATTAATGAGTGATATGAAGAGCTTCCTCCACTGCAAGCAGTGCCACCCCTGCATAGGCAACCCTGGGTTCTATAAGAAAGCAGGCTGAGCAAGCCAGTAAGAACTGATCCTGTATGGCCTCTGCTCCATTCCTATCTCTAGATTTTTCTGTTTATGAAAGACTGACTGTAAGCTGAAAGATTAACTAAACCCTTTCCTTCCTCTGTTGATGTGTTCATGGTGTTTATCATAGCAATAAAAAGTAAACCGAGAAAGCAAGTTAACAACAACAAAACCTTCTGTGCACCATAGTGAATTCTAGCAATAGTAAAGCTATGAGGGAAAAAAGCTGAGGCAGCTTTCTAAAACTCACAACATCAGGGAAAACTTTGCAAGAATCTTTCCCTGAGCTAAAATGCAATAGGATGAAAGGAGCAGGAAGTGTTCTTCACTAGAGACATTAAGGTGGGGAAAGACATGTACAGACACACATACGTACAGAGACAGACAGACAGATACACACACACACACACACACACACACACACACACACGCACACACACACACACACACACACACACACGTTTGAGGTTGCTGGCCCTGAACCAGTTTGAGGTTGCTGGCCCTGAAGACACTGATACATTTTACAGGCAATGAATAGTTGTTGAGAATAATACTGGAATCCAGAGAAGAAAGGTCAGAAGTTATGAGCCTGATACAATGTACAAGAAATTTCAACTGCAAAGATATCTGGCTTCAACTAAGTTGCTTTACAAGTTTGAGGAATTCTGTCTCAGTAATTTCAAAGAGCTTGAAATGTGTTATGCTTTTTTGATGCCCATGGGAGGCCTACCTGTTTCTGAATGGAGACAGAGGAAGAGTGGATGGGGGAAGTAAAGGGGAGGTGGGGGGGGAATGGGAGGAACAGGGAAACTGCATTTGGGATGTAAAATAAATGAAAAAAAAATTAATTAATGGACACTAAAAGAAAGAAAGATGAGCACTGTTGACTTCCAATCAAGGGATTATGGTGGTAAGATCCAATCCAATGCTTCTTAACTTCTGGACACACTTGTCACTAAAGTTAACTATTGGTGAAATTATTAAGGCCACTCCACATAGTTAAAAGGAGATTTATTTAATGGTGTAACTTACAAATTAAGGGATAGGTAGGTTGTGGGGTCTGGGGAAGGTGTATCACAGTCCAGCGGTGTTCTCTGGAGCTCTGCTTTGTCCACCTCCACCATCCAGGGTCCTGGAACAGAGAGCGTGTCCACTGATCCAGATCTCGGGTCCCCAGGCACCTCCCTTGGCCCCGCCTTGTAGGCGTGACAGTTGCCAAAGTCTCAATGGGGGTTGGAACTTCCAGATCAAAGCTGGAATGGCTACCCACTACATCTCCCCCTTTTTGTCTAAATAAGAAAGTTCTAACCTAATACAAGACTATATACAAAGGAATGGTTATCAAATATTGTCCAGGAATAATGAGGGATAATGACCTAGATAAGATGGAACTACAACCAATGCAAACAATATCAAGCAAGAAACACATACTAAAATCCAGAGAAGTGTAGAGTATAAGTAAATGGCATGTTACAAAGATCATTCCAAAAGGTGTCCTATCCTAAAGAACCTGAATCTAATACTTAATATGTTCTATCTACTAAGTTGTAACTATAACTGCTAGTCTTCAATCCCATCAAAGACCTGAGAAGGAATATAATGGTACCTGAGAAATGGTAGATGGATGCAAGCAACTTTTGGGAATCTAGCGAGAGTAGACCGAGACAGCTGGCAGCCTGGACAGTCACCTAATGTTTCTCAGCATTGTTGGTGTATTCAAATTGGCTTCAGGCCTAAAGTATCTGACAGACCATTTTCAGAAGCAAGAATTTTGAAAGACAATCTTACCCTGTCTTGGCAGAGTACAGTGGTCGCTTTCCTTGTGTTCCGCTTGTCCAGAAAGGATAGCATTGCATTTGTACTGTCAGCCGTCGAGGCAAAGGTAGTTCTTTGCCCAGTAGGCCATTTTGTGCCAAGAAGACAAACTTCCAAATGGAAATGTCTAGAAGCCCAACATTCTCTCAGGATCAAATTGGTGCAGCCAGGAGCAATTGTGTCTCACATCGACAGAATTCTAAGTTATTTAAATGCCATATTCTCTAGGTCTATGAAGTGTTTGAAGATTACCTGTCCATCTGACCTATGTATCTGTAAATGTGTATAACCTAACTAACGTAACTGTAGAGATGACAAGCATAGGTGACTATAAATCTATAAGTCTTATCTACCGAAATAACCTAAGGACTAAGGCTTCACGTAAACAAGGTAGACAGTCTATAAGCAAGTGTATGGTAAAGAACGATGACTTCAAAATTGTGACAATACACAAGATGGTATAACAGAGGTAGGAGTGTATAGTGCGATATGCAATATGACAATAATCTTAAATATATATCAATATTTATAACAGAGGTAGGAGTATGTAGTGTGATATGCAATATGACAAAAATCTTAAATATATATCAATATACCGAATATCCTAAACAGAAGTAGACCATACATAAAGTATGACAGATATAAATTTACATTTGTATCAATATACAAATATTTCAAATAAGAGTAGAAATATATGTACATTATAACAAGTATAGTTCTGTATTTGTATCAATATACAAATTATCTTAAACAGGAATATAAAAATAGTTTACATTTGTATCAACATATAAGAATTCATAACAGTGCAAATTATTTAAGGCTGCTATTTTACTAAATTTGTTTACTAGTATACACAATAATCTACCATAATGTCTTATACCTATTCATTCCATTTCTTCTTTTCCTTTTTTTTTTTTTTTAGAATACTGAGTTTAATATTTCCTTCCACCCCCAACCCTATAACCATCATCCATAACCCTGAGAATTATGAAACCTAAGGGAGAAGGGGCGTCGTTTTCTTAGAATTGCTTCCTGCTGTTTAGGGGGTGATGTTATCTCTCTTAAGTACTGTGAGAAAGCTCAGATAGTTAAATCTCAGTTAGACTAACTGTAGGTTCTGCAGCAAGTCTTAGAGTAATGGATAAGATTGTCTGAAATTCTGGTAAGAAGTGTAGTATGATGATGATTACCATGGCATCATTCTGGATTGGGTAGAGTTGTTGTTGGGACCCCATCTACAGTTAACATTGTAGATATTGCATTTGGCTCTGCCAATCTTGACATTTTTATGAAATTCCATAGGTTTGCCTTGACATTTCTACAGGACAGACAACCTTGCATTCCCAAAATGGTTTGATTTTTCTTAATCTAGGAAAATGAGTCTCTCTGTTAAGTGCAGCATCAAATTCATCTTCTTCAAAAATGATATATTTACCCACAATGATTTCTGGTTTGTTAATATTCTAGAAGAAAGGAAATGTGCATATTTCAGACTTCATACATCTTATAAACATTAACTTTTTAACCATTTAAATGATGATAAATCGTAACTACCTGAAATGTACTTGGTTTGTACTGTAAATATGTATCTGGATGTGTCTGAGACTTTGGTAACTCTATTGTTTTCTTTGTGTCTCAGTTAGATTAATAACCTCCACTACACATGTAGTATTGCTGTTTTTATGTCATTATCACTATTTAAAATAGAAATGACTTTAAAAAATGTATCTGAATGTTAGAATCATGCTAGATTTCACTATCTTAAAGTCTATGGTATTTTTTCAATTCTTTCTACTTGATTTGCCACATATTAAATACAGATTTATCTTGATTTGAAAGCCAGTGTTCTAATTTATTTATTTTGTTGTGATAAAATACACTGGCAAAAAGGAACCTTAGGAGAAAGAAGTTTATTTGACTGATAATTCTAGGTCACAGTCTCCACCTCTAGGAAATCAAGGTAGAAATTCGAGAAGCTAATCACATCCTATCCGTGGTCAAGAGCAAAAAGAGAATAAACATATCTTTGCTTAAACTCAATATTTCCATGCTACAATGTTTATTCTTACACTTTCAGGACCCTGTGGTTAAGGAATGGTGTAAAACACAGTGGACTGAATCTTCCTAAATTAATTCACAATCAAGACAGTCCTACACAGACATGCCCAGAGGTCAACCTGATAAAGACATCTCCTAGGTGATTCTGGATTGTGTCAAATTGACAATTAAAATTAATCAGGACAGCCAATTTGTGTTATATGATCTTTAGGCATCTTTCCACAAAGTTTATTTACCACAAAATTAGTCTATGGTTGTGTATAATGTGTACAATTCTGCTCTTGTATTCTCTTTTTGAGTAGATAAACATTTATTTCCTAATAGAAAAAGAATAAAATAGGAAACTCAAATATGTATTATGAAATAGGAAAGAATGCTTTGTCCCCAGAAGTTCATAAAAAAAGTAAGACATGTAGGATGACACTGGTATGAATTTATGCTTTCTAATGAAAGTGTTTTAGTTCCTATGCAAGTTTTGTCCACTTTATAACAGAGGTTCTGTCTATAGTCAGCAGGGAGGGAATACCACAATTGTTTATTTAAATCTAGTATTGGCTCAAGAATCGTGAGCAACTGCCAAGTTTATCAGATGAACTATCTCAGTGCTGGAGAATAAACCAGATTATAAGCTAAGTTAATATTTCAGTTGTGGAAATTAAGTATTTACAATAAATTAAAAAGTACTTATGATGTTTAATCTAGGTATTTATAAATACATCAACCATATACAGACATCTTTGATGAAATCTTTTTGATAATGAAGGAAATTGACCTTTTAAAATAAGGTAAGACTCATGCCTGAAATTTAAGTCTTTTTTTTTTCTGGCTTTGAAAATTGCAGTGAGGTAGAAAGATTGTAAGAGCCAGAGAGGATGGAGAACACCAGGAAAACAAAGCCCATTGAATCAACTAAGCAAGGTTCATATGAGCTCACAGAGACTGAAGCAGCAAGCACAGGGCCTGCATGGGTCTGTACCAGGTCCTCGGTGTATATATCATAGCTATTAGTTTAGTCTCTTGATGGAACTCCTGACTATGAGAATGAGTGAGTCTGACTCTTGCCTGCTCTTGGTACTCTTCTGTTGGAGTGCCTTATCCACTTTTGGTATGAAAGTTTTTGCTTCATCTTATTCTATTTTATTTTGTCATGTTTGGTTGTTATCTCTTAGCAGCCTGTTCTTTTTTTAACCTTTCTTTCTTATATAATTTGTTATTTAAACATTTTATTTCCTTTTACATACCAACCCCTGTTCTTTTCTAATGACAGGCAGAAGGGAAGTAGGTCCAGAGGGGAGGGAATGTGGGAAGGAGGAACTATAATCCTGATATATTATATAAGAAAAAAGTCTATTTTCAATAATAAAAGTTTTACTGTTTAAATTGTTATTGCTCTGACAATTCTAAAGAATTATGCTTTAAAATAAAATGTATTCATAAAGTAAAATAATCACATTTACATAATGCTTAGAGGGATGATTCAAATACAAATCTCTCTGTGTGTCTCTGTCTTTTTGTCTGTGTCTCTGTCTCTGTCTCTCTCTTCCTCTCTGTCTCCCTCTTTCTCTTGTTTTGTTCTTGGAGAAAACGTTTTATGCATGTATCCCAAGCCAGTCTTCACTTTGCTATGTAGCTGAGGTTATAACCGAACTCTTGATCCTCCTGCCTCTACATCCTGAGTGTTTAGTTACAGATCACAGAGTTATGTCATTACATATAACAACTAAAAAAGTTTCCTACTTTTTTGTTTAAGAATCAGAAGAATGACAATTTGAGAAATATTGATTCTTCTCTAGTCTTTAGGAACATGAGCTCTCTACAACTACTAACACAATTGAATTTAGGATACTTTTATTATCTCATAAGCAAACACTGTACATGTTAACATTGGCTCCTTTTTTCTCATTTACCCACCACCTCCAACATAAGCAACAGTAAATCAATTTCATGACTCTAAGGATCTGCCTAATATGAACATTTCAAAGAATCATATGAAACATATATACAAACACATGTTACACATCATGTTTTACATAGCATAATGTTTCAAGGTTCATCCATACTATACCATATATCCAAACATACTCTCTTATGTGTAAAATATAAATTATTATAAATATTTTGGTATCAATTTTCATCCTTTTGTGGTCTGATGGTCAATTACATTATGCCTATTTTTGGTTATTTATTAATAATTCTGTAGACGTTTATATAAACATTTATCATTCTATGAAAATATAATTTAATTCTCTTGTATATATACTGGCTGATGCATGCAAAAATGTATTCACATGGATAACTTTTGAACTTTTAATGAAATGCCAGACTAGTTTAAAAAGCCCATGTGCCTTTTTTAATTACTCCCACCTGAAATTATATATATATATATATATATATGTATATATATATATATATATATGTGTGTGTGTGTGTGTGTGTGTATAGTTGTATCAAAATCCTCTATAATCTCTAAGATAGACATTCTCATATTTGGAAAGTAATATTTAATTATGTCTTTACTTATATTTCTCTGCTGGGTCATAATATTGCACAGTTTCATGAATTTGATGGATAATTATATTTATTCTGCATATTATAGTTTAGTATTGGAGTTTATATGTGATTTGTATGTAGTCCTCTTTCAAAGGAAAACAATAGCTACTAGATATTTTCCCTGTTTTCTAAGACACAATATTTCTTTTTGATAATGGTATTTAGTATTTAAGTGTCTTATAAGTTTTACAAGTTGCTAATTAGAAATTAAAAATCATATACATACATTTAAGCTTTGCTTATTCTGATGTGTCTGATTTAAGATTTATTAACTGTAAAACCTACATATAAACAACAACTGAAAACAGACATAAATAGCAATTTATCACTTCTATATTCAGTTAAGAAATTATGCTATGAAGTTTTATATTACTGCTTGGCAGGTTGATGAGAAAACTGTCATCCACATCAGCTACAGCAGTGTTTCCACATAATTTCCTCTAGAATTCCAGTTCATCACTTTCAAAGCCTTCCAGAGAATGGGTTTTCCTTATAAAAGAGTGGTGTTGAATGTCATCTGTCCTTTGCTTAGTCTGTGCCTAGTATTATATGTCTCCTCTTCTTTGGTCTGGATGTTAATATTTATGAAGACTCCATTTTACAACCAAAGGCTTTGAGAGTCAGTGATTAATTTACTTCTCCCAGGCAACACAAATATTAAATGGCAGAACTTAAGATCTAAGACTATTGCATTCAAGTCTTTTGCCCACAGACAGTTTTCAACAAAGAATATGCCCCAGTGTACTTGGACCTAGTTAGACTGGCTGCTTCACTATGTATGAAATTTGAGCTAATACCTTACCATTTATGCATTTACTTTTAAGTGTGGTGTGGTAGGATGTAGTGGCGGTGGTGGTGGTGGTCATGGTGGTGGTGATGGTAGTATGTGTGTGTGTGCATTTGTGTGCATTTGTGTGCAGATATGCGTGTGAACATGTGAAGATAAAAGGACAACCTCTGATTTGGGGACTTGCCTTCTACCTTGTTTAGAGCAGGATGTCTTATCAATCAAGCTCTCTCATTAGTTCTCAGGAATTCTCCTATTTCTGCTTCCCAGGGCCTTACAAGATTGGTAGGATTAAAAATATTTCTCACAATATCAAGCTTTGCACAGCTTCTCGAGATTCAGACACAGGTGCTAACACATGTGTAAGTAGGAGCTTTGCCCACTAAGCAATCTCTGTGCATTTTATTTCTACTAACATAACATTGTCCTACAGTGTTTTTATTTCTTCTTGTGACCTATATTAACTATCTTTGGGAAGCTCAAATTGGATAGCTTCCAAATATGTTTTCCAAGATTTTCCCAAAGCATGAAGCATGTTCCCATGATAAAAGATTTATTGAGACATTTAGTCAGTAGGAGGTGTGGAGAAAAAGGAACTTAAACATGACTGAAACATTGCTATCCTATATAAACTTATAAAAACCATGAAAATAGAGCCATGCATTGGTAATGGTACAAAGTTGAGGGTCACAAATGCTTTAATTTCAATGAAGACAAGAATCTGTAGTTTTATACAAGTTCATTTTTATTTGTTCTCTGAGACTTCATAAATATATGCAGTGGGCTTTGACTATATCCATCCCCAACCCCTCATCCAACTCCTCCCACAGTCCCTCTGCCACATTTCCCTCCCATCTTTCTACACTGTTTTTCTAACCTCCTGAGTTCAGTTACTGCTGCTCATTGTTACATGTGTGGGGACATCCACTGCAGTGTGGTCAGCAGACCAGCTGTCACAAGACTGAAGAAAAGTGACTCTCCCTTACCCAGTAGCCAACAAGTGACAGTAGTTTCTCAGCTAAAGGTCAGGAATCATGTGGCCCTGCTGACTCTGTGATGTAATGTTGATTGGCTTGATCTTATGCAGGTCTTGTGTAGGCAACAAGAGCTGTGGTGAGTTCATCAGTGCAATGGCCTTGTCATGTTTGTCAGATTTGTGTCTTTGCTGCCTTTGTGGTTCCTGATAGAGAATAGCTGCAATAAACTCACCCTAATTATTCCTTCAGTCATTTATATCATCCTGTAGTCGAAGGTTTTAAGTGGGGAGAGAATTCAGGAAAGAAAGCGAGGTAGCAACTACATCTGACGGTTCTGGCTACAGTAACTACAGACAGAGAGTATGTGGCTAAAACAACTCTGTCAAATTCTAGAGGCTAGGAAGTAGTAGATGAATATACTTGGTTATAAGTAGATGACTTCTTGCTCCGTCCTTACATGTTTGAAAGTAATTAAAGGTCTCCTCCCTCTCTTCTTATAACCTTTAATGACCCTTGCCCTTATAATGTCATTAAATTTTAATTATGTAAAATACATAATAAATGTAATCATGTTGGGAATATGACTTCAACATATGAATATTTTGGAGGAGATGGAGGATACATATATACTCAGTCCATACTATAAACTTTTATTACTATTGAAAGTTTAAATTGATAATGTCCCAAATACATAAAGATGAACTAGAGGGACAATAACTGATGAAGTGAGAAGCTATTGACTGACCAGCTATGTTTTTAGAATAATTATGGAACATTAATTACTAGTATTTCCCAAGAAAGATGACAATAGGTAATCAAGTATTCCTTGGTTTTAAGTTTCTTAGGAACAGAAGCTCATGTGAAGATAAGTTTAGTAGTTTAGAGTCTGAGTTTAATCATCCTCTGTAGTATATCAATAGAGACTTAGAGTGTAATAAACTGCTTTACCAATGAGTCAATGAATGATACTGTGTTTAATGTTTCAACCCAATCACTTAACCAAACAGCAATTAGTGCCTATTTCATAAAAATATTGGGTGAAAATATTCCAGGGACTGAGAATATAGTTCAGTAAGCAAGTTGATTCCCTAGGACCATGAGGATAGAGTATTCTCAGTACCATGTGAAAAACAAAACAGAGACTCCATATATCCTGGTTACAAAGATTGTAAGACACTTGACTGTAAGATAAAGTGTGTGTACTGTTTGTAGGAAAATGAACTTCTGGAAATCATTAAAACATAGAACAACACATTTTACTTCCAGCCTACTGCCATCTTTAACATTTACTACTTATAATTTTAAAGAGTGGTCTGTAATAAATATATAAGAGGATGTATGTTTGTGATGTGCCTCTCACTCAAAGTGTTCATAAGAATACTCTGCAAGGACACCCAGTTCACTGTCTGTGGTATTAAATGACAGATCACTTCTTGGTTTACCCATGACTCTCCTATGGATTTTTGCCAACTTATATAATATATATATATATATATATATATATATATATTCTATGTCTAACACATAGACAAACAATAGACTGTTTCCTGATATTTATTTGTAGAGCTGGAGAATTACAAGTGATTTTTACTTTAAAGAAATTGCAACATAACAGAAAAATAAAAATTTGAGATATGTGTGTGTGTCTCTCTGTGTGACTATGTTATACGTGTGGGGTGTGTGCACTTGGATGTGTAGGCACACATGTGGTTGTCAGAGCAGGATGCCTGATATCTTCTATCATTCTCAGAATTATTGCACTGAGACAGAATCTTTTAGTTAGCCAGGAGACCAAGATTTTATTTAGGTCTCTTGGCCATTGAAATTTCAAGATCTGTCTATGTCCATCCCCAAATATTGAAGTAACAACATGCACAGCCATACCTAGCTATTTTATGTGGAGGTTGAGGACTTGAACTCTGGTCCTTATGCTTATACAGGCATCACTTTTACCCACTTTTGATGATTTACAGAGTTCAAAAATTTCCATAAGCAGGTTTCTTGGAATAAAATCCTACTCATTGATGATATGCAGTCACTTGACTCAGCAGAGCCAGAACAGTATGAGATGGTAGCAGTGCAGAGCACATTTTCTGCAAAGCCCACATTGATTTCCTCGACACAAAGTTTACAGACATCTGCTGGGTGCAAATTTCTGGTGACCTTTGTTAATTTGGTCCAAATTAAGATTGCATCTGGATGCTAAGTTAGAATTTTGGTAATTTTCTGTTTTCAAATTAATGAAGATACCTCCCTTCAAATTTTCCCTTATGCTCATTTTTTTTTTCAGTTCAGTATACTGAAATATGCCAACATACTGTTTCTTCCCCTCTCTTCTTTAGAATATGTAATTTTCTAAATTGACTAAAATTACCAAAATCATTTCCTCTTTGACCCAAGAGATATTTAAAAGAGTTTTCTCTTTCTGAGTATCTTAAAAGGCTTTAGATTTTATAGTCCATTTTTGTTTATTTGTTTATTTGGCTTATTGTTTGGATGTTTTTGTTTTTGAAGCCTAATATTCTCATATTGACTTCAGAACAGGTATCATAATAGTTTCTAACACTATCTAAAAGTTTTAATTTGTAGATTCATGTATATATATATATATATCAATAAAACATTTATTCACTATATTATGTTATATTATGTATTCATTATGATATTCAAATATTTCCACCATTTAATTTTCGCTTAATTAATCTGTCAAAATCTTGTTAAAGTTCTGAGTAAATTTCTTTTAACAGTACATTTAGATTGATGAATCACTTCAAAAATTTATTCAGCAAATACTTTAGGAATGTCTATGCTAAAAAAATCTTATGACAGCCAAAAATTCATAGAATTACAATTTATGGAAATGCATCTGTATATACCAAATAATTTTATTTCAATTCTTGTTAGTTCTATGAAGGAAAAAATATAATCTACTAAAGGTGAATATTCAGGGACTTCATGGGAAAAGCCCAGGCAAGATTTTCCTTTGTGGAGGCATGCATGTTGGCAGAAGAGAGGGTGGTAGAGGAAATCTAAAATAATAAGTCACAAAGAACTGAATGCAGACAGAAAATTGAGTGAGATGGTAAATCTAGCTAAACTGAAGAGAAAGATGGGAGCCTGGTAGCTCACAAGGCTGATATTGGGTCTGGAATTTAGAACCAAGGATTGTGAATATTTTTTTAAAAAGCTAGACAAAGGGCCTAAGAACGGAATAACATGATTTTCCCTTCCTTTCAAGTAATTTTTTTTTTAACAGTGAAAAGTCTTCAAGACAAGGTGATTTATTTATTCTGGAAGTCTTATTATCGACATTAGTACATGTCCTTACCACTGATCTGTAAAATTGAAATCTACCTACTTAAAATATTTGCTTTCCTTTCCATCTATTGTCCTGTTTATTTGAATGTACCTTCAAATGCGTCATGACTTCTTTAAAACTGGTTTAGTAGTTCATGTTTTTCTATGTAAATAGCTTCCTATTATTTATCACATTTTGTTTTGCTGCTTCTAGATTTAGTTTTGAGTCTTTTTATAATGGGAATCCTGAAAGTATGCCCTTGAACATTGTTGTCATTGTGTGAACTTCTTAGAGTCTATTTGTGTAAATTATGGCTGCTAAGATGTCATTTCTGGGTGAGGGAAAGCCTGAGGAGGTGTAAGAGCTAGAGTAGATAGAAGCCAATGTATCCAGATTCTTGTCAACATAAGTGTTTAGGAGTAAGTTTTATTTGGAGAGAACCACATATAAGAGAAAATGCAGGCTTTTCAGCATCACCCTGTGCAGACTTCTGGCTGGCTTTATACTAAATATGGTGATGTGTTTAAAGGTTATGTTACAGTAACACTGAAGGCCAGGCTTATGTTGAGACCCTTTGGGGCTGGAGAGATGGCTCAGAGGTTAAGAGCACTGACTGCTTTTCCAGATTTCCTGAGTTCAATTCCTAGCAACCACATGGTTGCTCACAACCATCTGGTGCCGCCTTCTGGCCTGCAGACATACATGCAGGCAGAATATTGTATACATAATAAATAAAAATCTTAAAAAAAATCAATGCATGAGAATAGGAAGAAGCAAAGTGTTAGGCCCACAGAAATCCACAAAGATACCTCCACAACAGACTGCTGGCAATGGTCGAGAGACAGCCCGAATCGACCAAGTCTGGTGATGGGATGGCCAAACACCCTAATTGTAGTGCTAGAAACCCCATCCAACGTCTGAGGGATCTGGATGCAGAGATCCACAGCTAGGCCCCGGGTGGAGCTCCGGGAGTCTAATTAGCGAGAAAGAGGAGGGTTTATACGAGCGAGAATTGTTGAAACCAAGGTTGGATAAAACACAGGGACAAATAGCCAAACAAATGGAAACACATGAACTATGAACCAATGGCTGAGGGGCCCCCAACTGGATCAGGCCCTCTGAATGTGTGAGACAGTTGATTGGCCTGATCTGTTTGGGAGGCACCCAGGCAGTGGGACTGTGTCCTGTGCTCATTGCATGAGTTGGCTGTTTGAAACCTGGGGCTTATGCAGGGTCGCTTGGCTCGGCCTGGGAGGAGGGGACTGGACCTTCCTGGAATGAGTCTACCAGGTTGATCTCAGTCTGCCAGGGAGGCTTTGCCCTGGAGGAGGTAGAAATGGGGGGTGTGCTGGGGGGAAGGGGAGAGGGGCGGGAGGGGGGAGAACAAGGGGATCTGTGGCTGATATGTAGAACCGAATTGTATTGTAAAATAAAATAAAATAAAATAAAATAAAATAAAATAAAATAAAATAAAATAAAATAAAATAAAATAAAATAAAATAAAAAAGAAAAACAAAAAAAAAAAGAAAAAAAAAAACTATTTGTCCCTGATAAAGAGGAAGGACTCTCTCCTCTACGTGGAGATCTAACATTGCTTGCTACTTCAAACCTAAAAGATAATCCAGTTTGACCTGTCAATCACCTAGCCATTGGACCACCCCTCAGGAAGGCTGACCAGCCTTTAGCCATGCTAAAGAAATGAGAAGGATAATACTTGTTAGTGAATAATTATAACTTTCCCTGCCCAAAAAGCCTATCTAGTTGGAGTTCTTAAAGAGTCTGACTCTGGACACAAAAACACATAACTTTTAATTTTTCTTCATTTCATTCTGTTTTTTTTTTTAAGATGCTGCTGAGGACCTAAGGATTTTTGTTGGATACTCTGGGATGTTTTACTCTTTCAAAGTCTACTTTCATTTTGTCATGAGGCTGCTTGTAGAACCCTCATGCCTAACTTAAAAAGGTGTGAATTTCTCTATTCTTCTTCTCCAACTTCCTCTTCTGGCCAGCTATTGACATGTAAAGGCCTGCCTTTCCTGGGCTTTTCTATTCAAGTCTACTAATATTGTCTCTGAGTTTTGTTCTGAGTCCATTCTTGAAACAATCATTTTATGATCAAGACTGAGAACGCTGAGAAAGGATACCAGTTTACCTTGTAGCATGTGGTAACTTCAGAGATTTTGATAACAGTTATATGGGCTATTTATGGACTAGACTAATTTTAAATGACCATTTTATTTCTTGGTTATGCCCAGATATAGGATGCAAATCAGTCATGATGTCTTCATTTGAAACAATGTCATTGTTATGCATCTAACATCTAGATTCTATAGGGGTTTTAAGCTAAGTGTTCTAGTATTTTTATATTCATTCTTGTTTTTCTTTAACTTGTTCCCATAGATACTTTCCTGCTCCCTCATAAGTTTCTATTTCTCCCTGGTTAAGATAATCTCATGGGTCAAGAGTCATATTCAAAGTACCCCACTGACCAGATAGCAATATTGTTTGTTTGGAGTGTCATTACCTTGTGCTATTCTACATTGTTTGCATCCCATTATACTTTCTTTCTTCAGTTCTCTGTTCACAATCAAGATAATTTTTTCTACTCCTTCTAGATAATAAATAATGGTTCACTTGCCATTTGTCATTTTCTTTCAAATTTAAGATATATAGTCAATTTGCATATATGTCTGCCATCTACTCTGGTCTAGCTTCCCTGAGGAGTGGATGGGACCTTTCTATTTTTACCATTCAGCCCATACTGTCTTTTGTTTTTAAGTAATATCTTTATAATAATATTATAAAACATGCCTAAGAGTACAGAGCAAATTTATTTTCACTTCAAGAACTTATGTTTATATTAATTGATTAAATTGTTATTGTTCCTTTGGGGCCATTATGTTTGATTCAAATCTCAGTGTCTTGGTTATCTATTACTTGCTCTAAGACTATTAACACAAATATCTAGATGTAATCTACATTTATTTCCTTTTAGTGATAGTGATTGGAAGTCAGGAAAAAGGTTTCATCTGGAGCCAAGCTAAGGCCTTCACAGAATTGCAACACAGTTTGGTAAAAATAACTGTTTTGATACCCATATTTGAAGCACTTCATGCTTACACTGTTCTCACTTGCATAATATTGGATTACCTCATTTTAATGCAATCTCTTTAGTAGCCTTGATTTCATTTGCAGACTTCATTGTTTTATTAATTTTTCTACTTCTACTTTTCAAGATACTATTTTTATATTTATTATTTGAAATTTTATATGTTCAACATGTATTGATCATAATCGTTCCCCATCCCCTTCCTCTAAATACCCTAGGACTCTTCACTACATCCCTTCAATTCTGTGTTCTCTGCTATTTTTATAATGCACTGAGTCTATGAAGTGCTTTCTATATTTGCAAAGGTGTATGGTTATTTAATGGAGAAGGGTAAGCTAACCAATCAAATCTCCTTCAAAGCCATCAACTGCCAATATCTCTTCAGTTAGGCTTGAGTTCTAGGGAAACCCTTACCGTTCCTGCTAGATTGGCTTGAATTTGTGCAGGTCTTGTGCAGCTAAACAATGCTTTTGTGAAGTGATGTGTGTAATAGCTGTGTCCCGTCCAGAGTCAGCATTTCCCAGTACTCCTCCCGACACCCCAGCACTTATATTCATCTTGGCCCCTGTTCTGCAATGCTCATTTTTTATGCATGATATTGATGTCCTATCTTTGGCTGATCTCTTTAGCATCATGAACAAACACACTATTAAATAGAGGTTTTGAAAACTGAGATTTGTTCATCTTCATTCTAGTATTATCTTTACAAGTCATAAACATATTCCATAGAGATTTACATTAAGATATTTTATAATATAGTCACAATAACAGCAGTCTGTATTATTCAGCATTATATAACTAGTATTCTTGGCATTTATGTGAATAAATTAGACATTAAATAACAGTAACACTAGATGCTATCAAGGAGAAAGTCATTACCTTTGGTTGTGTACCCTTTAGTAGCCCGTCAGGCTCCAATGAATAGTTCCAGTGGTCACACAAATGACCCTGGTTATCCTTACTGTGTTATATAGAACATGTATTTTACATTAAATCAATGTTCTCACAAAATCCACTCACTCTGTTTTGTGTTTGTAATTTTATTTTAAATTTTCAATAGATTATGTTTTCAAGCATATTTTCATGAAAATATGCAATCTATAATTCCTTATCCTTCTTACTCTATGAATTTTTGCTTCATTGTCTTGTTGTGTTTTTTTTCTTTATCTTCCGACAGTCTTTCTATATAGCTTAGGCCAGAATTCACATTGCAATTTTTCTGCCTCAACATTCAGAATTGAGTGCTTAGATTAGAAGTATTGATATCATACCCAGTCCTTCTCATTGATAGTTAATTAATGGTAGTCTATATTTCAACCTCAAGTTATAACTAGATACTAAAAAGATTTAGGCTTACTATATTTGGAGATAAATACTTGTTAGATGATCTGATATATTTTATGTTGAATCACCTTAGAAAGACCCCAAAGAATCTCTCCTCCTTCATTTTCTTAAAGTAAATTTCAGGAGCCAGATTTGGAGTTGTAGGCTTGTAATTCCAGGTATTCAGGAGGTGGTGGCCAGAAGATAACAAAAGTTATGGGGCTGGTAGGGTGATTCAGTGATATCAACACCCCAAAATGAAACTAAATAAAAAGTGCTGGGATGTGCAGCTTCCTAAGTCCCCTTGGCTTTTCTGGACTACATAGGAAAGAACAACTTTTCCCTTTCCTTTCCCTGTTCTAGATGTGCTTTGCCTAACACACTGGACTTCAGTATATCCGTACATGGTGGCATGGCTGCCATGTAGCTGAGCTTCATGCCCACTTAACTCAAGCAGCGTGGTTCTCTTCCTTTTCTCCATCTTCCTCCTTCAGACAGCTTCTGAGAGTTACAATTTCTTTGCCATGGTGTTTTTCTTTTAAACTCTAATAAAATTGTGCTTGAGCTTCAAAAAAAGGTACTGGGGATACAGATCAGTGACCTGGGCTGAGGAGATGGTTCAGTCTTTAAAAGCTAGTCTCACAACTAAAAATATAGACCTGAGACTTGAGGTTCAATTTTGAAGGTAACAATAAAAGAACCAATAATTATAATAATAAACTTTTCACTTACTGATAGGGTTAAATAAGAATTATACCAATGTTCCCCCCTTTTCCAATGCTTCAAATAGCTATGAACTTCTAATCCATTTTGTCTACTTATACACTTTTAAGATTATTATTTTTCTTACTACATTTTTGGAACCTAGGGAATTCTGTACTCCTCTTTATTGTTCTATCAACAATTTAATAAGGTGTTGGTGCTCATGGGTGAACGGCTTTTGTGGTTATCTCCCATTACTGACACAGAAGCTCATGAACACAGCCACATATATGCATGGACACTACTCATGTCATTTTAATGGAATGTTTGAAAGGAGATGAGTAAGTTAGGTGCAAGTGGTTTTTGTCTTGTTCCCTCTCAATAACTTTATTTATAGAAACATAAATGACAATATTTCTCATTTTGTAGCTATTAATTAAGAGAAAATATAGGAGGGTATAAAGAATGCTTTTAGAAATAACCCTACCACAGCCACATTATTAGTCCAACACAATTCCTAACTGCATTATAAAAATTATCTTCGTAATACCAATACCTGTTGCTCTCACCCCACATCAAAGAAGCTTATTTTCACAACAAACAGAGATCATTACAGAAAATGAAAACTTGTCAAAATTCAGACATCGTTAGATTGTAGAGAATTTAGCTCCAATGTATGGATGCAAAACACAACTCCAGAACCTAAGGTTCAAGGAACCTCTCAGAAGAGGAGTTGGAAAGATTGTGAGAGCCAGAGGACCAGAAAAACTGCTGCAAGAATATGATTCTTTGAACTGGTAGGGAAGATTCACCCATGATCCCTCAGCAATATGGTTGCTTTTACAAGACCCAAACAATGACAATATCAATAGACATACTAACAAGGAAAGGGGAAAATCTCAATGGGACCTACAACTAGAAAAAGAGCTATAGGTAGATACTGACTGCTGAAAGAGAATTAGCCTCTTCTGGATCAGCTCCTAATTGAATGATGAATGAAAAGTAGTTAGTCCTGAAATCATATATACGCAAGATATGCTAAATATACTGAGCAGGTTGTATTCATACATTTATGCTATAACTTTATGCAACAGTAATAATGAAAAAGAAGCCATCAATTTGGCAGGGAATGTGGGGCAGTGACACATGGAAAGGTTGTACGGAGGGAAGGGAAGGGGGAAGGGATGCAATTCTATTTTAAGTTTTTAAAAAATTAACAAATAAAAAATATTTTAGAAATGCTTCAGAGGGAGAGAAAAAAAGAGAAATACTGTTTATTGAGCATAGTGTTTCTGGTTTATTGCATTACCTTGCTTAACTTTAAATTATTAGGATGATAAGTTTTATATTGTGTATTTTATTAAAATAATGAAGCCTGGAGAAATAGAAACTTTGGATTATTTATTTGGAGTGTTTTTGACAGAGTTGGTGTGTATGTTTTTGCATGGATCTGTATGCCTATGTACACTCACCTGTGTGTGAGTTCAGAGATCAGAGGTCAATGTCCAGCAACTTTATCATTCCCCACCATATTGTTTGAGACAAGGTCTCACTGAACCTGGACTGTGCATTTTAAACTCAACTGTCTGGATAGGAAGAATGTCAGACCTACCTTTCTCCATCCTTTCTAAGCACTTGGGTTATAGGCTCATAGCACTTTACCTGACTTTTTGTAGCTGCTGGGGAACTTACTTCAGTTCCTCATTGTGCACAGCATATCACTTTACCCTTGAGACATCTCCCAAACCTAATTTCAGAAATGTTCAAGTATGTGTGAATCATCAAAGTATCATTTAGCAATTCTCTGGAAATTAGGCCTATATTTTAATACCTTGATACTGTCCAATCCATCTATGGATTCAGAAGCCTCTTGCAGCCAGTGATGACTTCTCCCCAGGAGACAAGAGATTTTAGAGTAGAGACCTTGACTTTAAAATATGACTTCCAATTTGGAATTTCAATGGGTTGATTATGTGAATTAATTCTTAATCTCTAGGCTATGAAAATGCAATAGAAAATTTATACTTTAATGCTTATGTGATTCATAAAATGAATTAGCTTTTCAGCCACTAAATATTGCCCTGGGGTCAAAAATATTTATTAGAGTTTCCCACATTATCCAGGCTTGAATCCATAAGGGATGAAATATTAAAAAACAGTTCACTTCAATATTCAATACACTTTTAATATTCTTTGATGGTGTTCTAATTTCTTATTTTGTGTTGAGACTATGACACCAAGAAGAAATATGTATTATTTTTTCTTGACTATGGGTGGAGTTGTAATCTGAATAAGGGCAAATTTGCTATTTGAAGTAATTTTAGAAAAAAAATCTGCTTATTAGCTTTGTTCAGTTTACTTGTGATTAATTTAAAAATACTCAATAAATAAGGCAATAGAATCTTAAAGAGTCTTTATTAATAAAATCAAACCTGAGCCAGGTATTGGGGTAAACTGGAAGATCAGAGAACCAGAACAAGCCACAGCTAACCTCACCTGGCCAACTTCTCAGCTGATCTTGTTTCCACAGACTGGAAGCCTCTGTATCCTTTGTATCTAGTGGCTCTTCTGTCTCTGACCCCAGATAAGTTTATTAGGGTACACAATATTTTGGGGAACACAATACCACCACATTTCTCCTTTTTTGTCTAAAATTAAAAAAAGCTTATAACTAATACAAGAAAAATTATATCCAATACGTATATACAATATACACAGTCAAGATTACATTAATTATTTCTAGTCCATTAACATTTGACAGATTCAGACAAAAAACTCCATTAATATATAACAATGTCCAGTCCAGTAACATTTGACAAATTCAGACAAAAAATTTTCATTACTTATCTTATATAAAACAAGTAACTCCTTTTTAAAAGTATTTTTTCTTTTCATAATAGATTCAGTAATCTACCTTTTGTCATTTTTATATCTTCCTCTTTTTCTTTTTAGTGTAGATTCAGTGATCTACCCATTTATCCTACTATTTCTTTATCTTTTTTCTGAGAGTAGATTCGATGATCTACCTCATATCTATATTCTTTTTTTCTTTTTCTTTCTATTCAACCGTCATAAACAATGACAATATGCAAAACTCATTAAATGACCAAAAACCTCCCATCCCACCTCTTGGGAATGTGGGCATCATTTTCTTAAAATTACTTCCTGCTTTCTAGGGGTGAAGACATCTTTAGGGAATCCTGAAAAGAAAATTTTTGGGTTACTTGTCAAGTCCTGTATCATTTGTCCAGTCTTTGCATAATAGGAAAGTTCAGGGCTTGTTACAAGTCCTTGTTCGAGTAGTCTGTCAGGCTGGATCATCTCAGCTAGTCATCTCGAAATTGTCCTGACCAGTTTGTAGTCCAAAGTCAATCTTTCCTTGGTGTTAATCAGCTTAAAGGTTTTATCATAGTCCATGTGGAATCATCATTGTGTGATCCTGTCATCTTTTTGAAGATTTCAAAGTTGCTGTTAGGTGTCATCATGGTTCCCTGAAGATTTTGGGTGTGTGTGTGTGTGTGTGTGTGTGTGTGTGTGTGTGTGTGTGTGTGCCTCCTTTGTGGTTTGGAGCAATCACAGTCTGATAAATGTCTGTCTCTCGGAACCAAGAATGTTTTTCCCTGGAAGAGAATATCTTCACAGCAATTTCTCCCCCACCATTTGTCTTGCCAAACTTTTCCAAACTGACCTTTGTAGATGTTTTCTTGTAACATGATGGTTCTGGCAATTCTTCTCTGAACAAGCAGCAATAAACTCCTCATCCCAGGTAGCAGCATCACCGCAGTCACCAACATGATGAGAAGCAGCCAGCAACTCAGTGGAGCAGCCGCTGCCTCCATGGTCCCACTACCACTGTTTGTGCCTGGGCCCTAGCCAAAGCTTCTCCTTAGCAAGCCTCCTAGGCCGGCCTCAAACTCGGGATCCTACTGCCTCTGCCTCCTTCAGCAAATCCTACCGGTGTGCACCACCACAACCGGCTGAGGGTAGCTCGGGCCTGAGCTGGGGCCCACAGCTTTTTCGTGAATTCGTACCACGAATGTTGGGTGCCAGATGTAGAAGGAATCTTAAAGAGTCTTTATTAATAAAATCAAACCTGAGCCAGGTATTGGGGTGAACTGGAAGATCAGAGAACCAGAACAAGCCACAGCTAACCTCACCTGGCCAACTTCTCAGCTGATCTTGTTTCCTCAGACCGGAAGCCTCTGTGTCCTCATATCCGAATGGCTCTCAGCTGAACTGCTACTCAAAAGCCTGAAGCTTAACCATATAAAAGCTTAACCAGCCAAATGCTGCTAGTTTCTGGTCCTCACACCTTATATACCTTTCTGCTTTCTACCACCACTCCCTGGGATTAAAGGCTCGCTTTCTGGGATTAAAGGTGTGTGTCACCATGCCTGGCCGTTTCCAATGTGGCCTTGAACTCATAGAGATCCAGAGGGATTTCTACCTCTGGAGTGCTAGGATTAAAGGTGTGAGGGCCACCATTTTCTAGTCTTTGTATCTAGTGGCTGTTCTGTCTCTGACCCCAGGTAAGTTTATTAGAGTGCATAATATTTTGGGGAACACAATACCACCACATGTTTTATGTCATCAGTCCAGTTTCTTTTTTTTCTTTTATTGAAAATATTTTTTCTCATATAGTATATCCTGATTATGATTTCACCTCCTATTCCTCTCAATTCCTCCCATGTCCTGTCCCATATGTATCTACCCCCTTTCCTTCTTGAATTATAAAACAAACAGGCTTCTAAGTGATAAAAAATAATATAATATAATATAATATATAGCATACCAAAACCAAACACATCTGGATAGGACAAAATAAACAAAAGGAAAAGAGCTCAAGAAAAGGCACAAGAAACAAATGTAGATGCAGAGACTCACTGATTCACACACTCAGGAATCCCATAAAAACACAAAACTGGAAACCCTAATATATACACAAAGACCTGTAGGGTAAAAAGAGAAGACTAAATAAAAATAACTAAATCAATTAATTAAATGAAAAATAAGAGTAAAATTTGAATTTTCCTGAAGTTTATTAGTTCTTCAAGAATTTTGTATACATATTAACGTATCTGTTTATATTCATCCCCTGCCGTTACATAGCTCAGATTCATTCTTCTTTCCTAACCCACGAACTGTGTTTTTCTTTTTTCTTTTCTTTTCAAAACATCAAGTCCAATTTGTGTTGTCTGTTGCCCACTGATGTGCTGCCTTCACTGGACTGTGATCAACCCACCAAGGACCACACCGTTAGAGAAAACTGACTATCTATCTATCTATCTATCTATCTATCTCTATCTCTATCTCTATCTCTATCTCTATCTCTATCTCTATCTCTATCTCTATCTCTATCTCTATCTCCCTCCCTCCTAGCATGTATGCCCACTTCTCCTCTCCATGCTAGAATTTCTGACTTACCTTGCACCGGTCCTGTGCACAGTGTCTCAATTTTTCTTGATAGAGGGAAACATTATGCAGTAAGGGATAAACCTGGTGCTAGGGAAGTTCTCAGGAATCCACAAGGATGACCAGATTAGATTACTAGCTACAGTGGTGAGGGTACCTGAACTGGCCTACCTTAATAATCAAATTGGTGAATATCCTAACTGTCATTATAAAGCCTTCATCCGGTAACTGATGAAAACAGATGCAGAGATCCACAACCATGTACCAGGCTGAGCTATGGGAGTCCAGCTGAAGAGTGGGAAGAGGGATTACATGAGCAAGGGGGATCAAGATCACGATGGGGAAATCTACAGAGACAATTGAACCAAGCTCAAAGGAACTCATGAACTTTAGACTGATAGCCGTGGAACCTTCAACAGGAGACAGATGTGTGTCTGTTTGAGTGGTCCCTGGCAGTGTGATCAGGATCTATCCCTGGTGCATGAGCCAGCTTTCTGGATCCCATTACCTAAGGTCAGATACCTTGCTCACCCTTGATAATGTGGGGAAGGGCTTGGTCCTGCCTCAACTGAATGTACCAAGGCTTAGCTCTCCCTCCATGGGAGAACTTACCCTGTTGGAGGAGGTGATGAAGGCGGAGGAAGGTGGGGAAGAGTGGGAAGAGGGATAAGAGGGGTATCTGTGGTTGGTATGTAAAATGAACAAAATAAATACAAAAAAAATAAAGGCTAAAAGGAAGTCACATAGAAAATGTGCCTGGTAAAACCTATGGTCTTTGTGTGTCTGCTTCTGATGATCTTCTATGAGGACCAATATCCAGAAGGAGTGTCAGGAACTCAGAAGTAGGGAGCTGGGAAAGGAACAAACCAGTAGCTTTGTGTTCCCTTTCACAACAAGTAATCCTGGTTCCTCTTTTCCTCTTTTGACAAGTCTAACCTGATAATATAGCAGTAGAAGGAGGACATTTGAGATAAGGGTAGAAGGAAGAACAGGGAACAAGAGATGGTGCTGGGGATGTAAATATGATCCAAGTGCATTGTGTAACTAAGCTTACTCTTTTGCATACTAATTAAAAGTATTTTTACATATTTATTAAAATGTTGAAATTTTATGTATGTTTACATTTGTCTGCATATGGGTATGTACCTGTAAGTGCAGGTGCCCAATGAGGCCAATACTGACATCTGGTCCCCTGTAATTGGAGTTAAAGTTGTGTGCTGCCCAGTTTGGGTGCTAGTAACCAAAGCCAGTATTCAGCAAAAACAGTATACAATCTTTAGTGCCAAGACATTCCCACAGTTTTAGCATGCTGACTAGTGAACTTGTTTGCCCTCTTAAGATACATGTGTTGTCTGGATGAGATTAGGGAACAAACACTGAAGTCTGTTCTGAGAAGAGACTTAGTGTGTGTTCCTAATGTATTTGGAAAGTGCTCAGAGGGAAACTACTTTGTTTCTATTCATACAGATACAATCTTGCTTTTCCTAAATAACTGCCTGTATCCACTCATTTCTGTGTGAGGCAGAGGGCTGTTCAGTATTGAGTAGGAAGCAAATGTTGCTGAAGTTTATTAAGCTGGTGGTTGAGAAGAGACCCATACCAGTACGACATTTTTATGGTAGCTCAGCTGAATTTTGCATGTAGAGAACCAACTGATGTATTCATATCTATCCAAGGATGCCTCCTCATTAGCAAAATGCCTAAGGCATCTAGGAAAGGAAAGATGGGATTTTCATATACTGGAACTAATCCTAAAATAAATCAGGTTTTTACAGGAAATGCTAATAAAATAAAAAAAAAAAAACCACCCTCCAGCAGAGATAACTTCCTTTTTATCGCTATCTGGAAGCCTTTCATGTCATACTTGTTTTGAGTTTATGTGTGTGTGTGTGTGTGTGTGTGTGTTTTGTATTTGTACATGGTTTATGCATACATATATATGCACCAACACATAGGGAATGCTGGGTATTCTGCCCTGTTGCTCTCCAACTTACCACTTGAGACAGGCTTTCTCAATAAACCTAGAGCTCGGCTGTTGACCAGAATGCTCCAGCAATCCCCTTGTCTGTGCTTTATGCATCACTTGGATTGCAGGCATATATAGGCACAGCCATATCCAGTATTTTTTTATGGGTTTTGGGGATTTGAACTCATGTGCTCATACTTACACAGCAAGGATTTTATCCACTGTGCTATCTCTCCACCTCCATCCTGTATTTTCTAAAGGATACTAAAACAGAATAGACATGAGTAAACCAATAGAGCTTCTTCGTGTATGCTTTAGAGAAAGTACACAATTTAACCACTAAAAGATGTTGTCCTCAGGCCATACACACTCTCATATGCACAAATACCTACCTACCTACACACACATACACACACACACACACACATACACACATACACATACACACACACACACATCAAGATTCAAATTTTGTACTTTTGTGCATCTCTCAACAAATTAGAATCTGGGGATTACATTATAAGATATTTGGAAAAAGAACCCTGGGATGTTTAGTTCCTCATTGGAGGAATACAACATGTGAGTAAGGAAGATATCTTGGGTCTCCTATCTTTATTACACACCACAGCCAGTAGGGTAAAAAACAAACAATTGGATCTACTCCAATGGGTGTGTGTGTGTGTGTGTGTGTGTGTGTGTGTGTGTGTTACATTTGTTGTCACATTGAAGCATATACTATTCCTTTCACCAACAGAAAGGAAGACCAAGATTTGATACTGGGGCATATGCCTTCCAGAAGATTATATTTCCCAGCTTCTCTTAAACCTGCCTGTGAGAAACAAAACAGTGGCTTTTGCTTTCGGCCACCAAGTGTTGAATTCTTTCTTTTCATTGTGCATATAGTGTTGCTTCTCTTTTACAAACTACTAGAGACAGCACTTCCAAAATTAAGCAGATTACCCCTGGTTATATCTGCTGCAAGTCTACTTCACTAGACTGGATGACGGCCATGAACACCTTTTCTTTTTATCTTCCTCAGTCAGCAGATATCTATTGACTAGCTTCTATTAATAAATAGTAGTGAATGCTTTAATCCAGACACAGAGCACTTATAATCTACAAAAGAATCATACAATATCATATGACTCAGTTTTTTTACTTATAATATCAAATTTAGCTTTAATATATTTTAAAAGATAGCTTTGAGAATATTAGATGGGTACATTTACTGTTAATAGTTTCAAAGTTGTTACTATAAAAAAAACTCATTTATTTAATAAACTAAGTGCAAATATATTAAATACAATAGCCTTTTTAGTGGGGTTGACATTTATATATAGTAGTAGTGTCCAAAATGTAATATTCTTTTTTATCTCTGAGCTTAAAAGCTCAGATTTGATCTATCTTAATTATATTGGAAGAAGAAAATTCACTGAGTATGTTCTCTCTATTTTTAACACAGCTTTTATTACCATATTCTTAAAAATATAAGTTCTTTTAAAAATATCTTTATTTGTGTGTGTGTGCATGTGTGTGTGTGTGTGTGTGTGTGTGTGTGTGTGTGTGTGTGTGCATCCTTCTCTGTAAGTACACCACATGTGTGCAGTGTGCAAAGAGGCAAGAAGAAGGTATCAGATATCCTGGAACTTGAGTTGAAGGTGGATATAAACTGTTAGATGTGTGGGAATGAAACTGAGGTCTTTGCAAGGTTATAAGTGGTTTTAATCACAGATACATCACCTCACCCCTATTGTCTATATTCTTGATTATGTTCCTTTGAAGCCTCTGTTGCCTTTATGACAGCAACATTTGACCCAGTCTCTCCATGTCATGATTAAATAGCTTTTCTCCACTCAAAAATGAAAGATTAAGGAGGAAGTAGTGATTACCCCTCTATCTCTAAAGAACACGTAAGGACTATCATGATGACTTAACAGACAAAGAAAATTATTTCCACATCTGAAGCCTTGTGTTCAATCTTTGGTACCAATATGTTGAAAAGGAGAGCTATGACTCCAATAAGGTGTCCTTTGTTCACCACACACATGCTGTAGAACTGACTCACTCTCGCTAAATAAATGAATAAATATAAATTAAAATATCAAAAGTATCATATACACAGAAAAAAATACTGTATCAAGGGAGGCATCAATCAATTATATGTCATAGTGAAATGCTTGTTGCCCCAATGAGGACTATAATAGCATCTAAAAACAAAATTACAATCAGTGTTAGCTCTCAGACCTCAAAAATTTTTTGAACTCATGTAGTCACTGTATCCTTTCTTTTAGATAAAGGTAAATCTTAGAAGCTACTTATATTATCTTCAAGATTATGATATTATTTGTGGTACTGCCTGAATTGAGTTACAGAAAAGTGTTATCTGTATACATAAATATACTAACATAAAAGTTAACAGGGACTCTAGAAACCACCTGTTCAAATGCCTTTATGATGAATCTAAATCACTTTCAAAAGTTCATTAGAAGGTGGCAGTATGTAAAGTTTCACACACACACACACACACACACATACTTAATCTAGGCTCTGTGGAATTTTATCTACTAATGCCTGGTATATTTCACAGCCTTTGAAAGTATTCTACCTACATATTTTTAATAGCATAGTTTTTTATGTCAGACCTTATAGATCATACTCAAAACAATTTTCTGGGAATGGGATATAGCTCAGTGGCATAGCACACATTGAGCAAACAAGAGTCCTCGATTTAATTCCAAGTAGCAACAAAAAAAAAACACATTTCTTCAGTGTCTAGACATTAAATTTTCAGAATCAAGGTCATATCTATTAGTATGATATTAAATAGGATGTAATAACTATGCAAATTTCAAAATGTTGCATTTGTACTACTTCCCAAACATAGCCTTTTATCCAAAATAGTCCAAAGGAAGTTTTCTGTGGTATTGTTATTTTATAGATGTAAATGCCTTAAGAGAGTAGAATTAACCTTGTTTTTATTGAAAGACATTCCTGCAAAACAATTTGACCACCAGACAACACTCACTTTTGTCAGGGAAATTCGCATATACTTTGAGCCTCAATTAAAGGTCAAGTTCTATGATAAAGCTCATGTTGACTATGATGAAACCACTGAATGGATTTTTTAGTTAAATGTACGTGAATGTGTATGTGGTATTTGCACATGCACGAATGCACAGGTCAATGGCAAATTGTGGTCATTTGTCTCCTTCCTTTATGTAGGTCCTGGAAGTAGAGTGCAAGTCATCAGGCTGGGTGACAAGTACCTTCCTGCCCCAATCTGCTTCTTAATTTTTGCTTTACTTGTTGTGAATTCTCTGAGCATCAAATAAAAATAGAATTTCTCTTCATCTCTCTCTAAAGGCAGCAAACCTCTCAGTCTTGGCAAAAAGCAATCATTTGCCAGTAACAACGTCCTCCTTCTCCCCTTTACCTGGCTTCTTGATCAAATGATTAGAAGTTATTTTACTGTAACTTTATGTCATTCTGTTTGCTTCCTTATAATCCACTTCCTTTCTCTGAGAGTCAGCACTTCTGTGTCCTGAGGCAATATTTTTTTTTTTCAAAAAAAGCACAATTGCCAACATTTTCCAAGCCTTTTGTGGATTCTTCAGGACTATAAATTCATTATAATAGAGTAAGTGAAGCTAGGCACCTCCTGCACAGATATACTCCTTCACACGATCAATGTGCTGATTAACACATAATACAGATGCTTTATGCTCTAAATAGCCACTCAGAGGAGAGAATGTGCATTTGAGTTGAGTGCTCAGCATTATGAAAGATGAAAGGGGCATATGAGTATAATTAAAAAGCCACAAATGTCACTGACTCCATGGCTTAAAAAAGTCAAGTAGTTGTGCATCTGGTGACCTTGTCTACCTGCCAAACTGGAAGGAACCCAAAGAGAAAAGTGCTGAGGTGAGAGCAGAGACACAAGCCTTCGCAGCGACGTTGCTGGTGCTAGAAGACGAGCACAGCACAGTTTTAAGGAGAAGGCATCTTGCTACCTTGTCTCTGTTTCCATTCATGTTCTAGTTTCTCAGGGGAGCATTTATTAAAGGTGCAATTCTGAGTGACACTGGGATGCTCAGTGTGGTGAGTAGCCCAGAGTCTAGTCTTAGGATCATATCATCTGGACTCCACTTTCCCACTTCCTACCTCTTCATTGTGCAAACCTGAGATGACATTTAACTTATATGTGCCCTTTTCTTCCTGTAAACTAGATACAATATCACTTACCTCCTAGACTACTTTTATTAAATTCATTTCTTTGAGAGTGGGGTGAGGGCTTACACGTGTTTATTCAGAAAACAACTACTGAGAATTAGTTAGTTCCATCCCAAATGTCGGTACCTGGGTCCAACTTAGGTAATCAGGCTTATCAGCAAGTACACATCAATATCACCCAGACTTCCTAGGGGTGTTGTGTGCATAAATTAAGCTAATATGTGTGAAGGGTATAGAAGTCTACCAGCATAGCATTTTCCTTTCTGTCTTAACTGTTGTCATTTGATATCCCAGATAACCCACACCAATTTTCTTTTTCATTATTTCTTTCTCTCTTTCTCTCTCTCTCTTTTCTTTCTTTCATTCTTTCTCTCTTCCTAAGTAAGATTCCTTGTTTGAAATTTCCTGGAGTTCATGTCCATTTAATGTGATAAAATAATAACTGTGTGTTAGTGTTTGCTTTTACCTCAGGCCTTTCAAGGATGAGGAAGGAGGTTCATGATTTCAGGACCAGTGAAGGCTACACATTGAATTCCAGGCCAGCCTGGGCTGGAGAGAGAGCCATTGTCTTAAAAAGTAATAGTAAACAAGCCAAAAACAAATAAATAATTCAGTCAGATGTTCAATAAAGAATTATAACTTGTCATCAAAATATAGGATAAGTATTATATTAGTCCTTAAAATGTGTTTTTAAAAAATATATGCGCCTCTGAAGAGTTCTTTCTAAACTAATACCATTGGCAATTCCCCACCTCAGTAGCAGAGGACTCTGTGGCTGTTAGTTAGAATGCAATTTGTGTTATGATTTCTAACTCTGCTTCTATTATTTCTTTGACCTTCTCCCACAATAAAAGTCTATCTCATAAGACATCTATCAGTTGAGTGTTTGTTTTTACTTCTGCTTTTTTTTTTTAATTTGGGGGAATTTTTTGTTAGTATATAGTGACATTTCATCTATTTAGCTCTTTTAAAGCATTTGCCTCTCTATTTCCATTTAAGAAGCAAACTGACTTTTTCATTGTTTGAGACAGTCCTGCTGTATACAGGATGATATTAATTTCATTATGCAGCACAGTTGTGGCAAATTTTATAGTAGATCTGTGTTTGAGTCCTATTTTCCAAGAACAGAAGTTTGTTCAAGTCCCATGATATCCACAAACTTACAGTCTTTCTATGAAAAATGAGGAAAATATAAACATCATTTAAAAAGTGTTGGTTTTTTATTAGTGAGTTAATATTCTGATTAATTGGAATAAAAGGATGCAGATCCACAGCATACATAGAATAAAGTTTGCAAGGAAACCATCTGAATCCTGTACTTTTCTTAATGTTCCACGAGAAGAATGCACTAGATGCTCACAAAGGTATAAAAAAATGACAGTAGGACATTAAGACTACATGACTCGTAAAACTAGGCCCGGTTTACCATAGGACAAGGGCTTAGACAGAGGGTAGCAGACTCCTCAATGAATTGCAAACAAGGAAACAATACGTTTTTCACACTTGTAGGTGATACACCAATGCACTCAGAAGTGACAAGTACTTTTATTTCTAAGCTCAGAAAGCTAGAAATCTGTCAGTAATGGTGACATTCATTTTGAAGAAAAGAAGATAAAATGGAGACAAATATAACTTTTCACAAATGCCTGTAAGACAACTTTATGGAAAAGACACTGTGGTTTTTTAATGAGTCTCTCAGATAGGAGGACACAAAGAAATATACAGGAATCTTAGGAAGGAATTTTTTTTCACCAAGGCCTTATTTATAATAAACTTGGGAAAGTCTCTGTATCAAAATAGTGATAATTTTTGAAAAGAATCTCAGGTTTAGATGTGAACTTGTAATTTTCTTTATGTTATTTCTTGGGAAGTTATTTCTACTTGAGGAACAAAAATTCACTGACTATTGTTCTATTAAACAGAATAGCTGGGAAAGGTGTGATTGAAAAGCAGCATTTAATTAGAGACCCAATGTAGTTCAGAAGAAATGAATCAAATTCAGTGTTGGGAGAATTTGGTCAAAGCAAGTAGCATTATGAAAGCCCTGAAATTACAAGGGGCTGTGTTTTGTTTAAATAATCACAAGAAGGTGTGTATGTGTGTGTGTGTGTGTGTGTGTGTGTGTGTGTGTGTGTGTGTGTCTATGATGGCATTACTAAGGGGAAGAGTAGGAAAATGGTTGACAGAAATCTGGGTATCATGGTGAGTGTTTTCTTTGACTTCCAGGTTGGAAAGCAATAAAAAATATGCAGAAAGGAGAGCCAAAAGAGAGGGTTTACAAGTTTATCATCCTGATGTTTGGAGAAGACACAAAAGTTAAAACAAACTTTTTAATAGACCATTATAATTGCCAAGTGAATAATAACTGTTTGGATGACAGAAATGCATAGAAGAAATTTGGGAAATGATGTGATTATGAACTTTATTCATTCAAAGCCAATAGGATTTACATTGAAAATGATGGGTGTTATGAAATAGAAGAACTAAAGATTACTGCTAGAATCGTGGCTGAAAGAGTGGGAGAGAGAGGAAGAGCTGTATTACCAAGGCCAGGAAAGAGAGGGGGGAGGAAAGGGAAGAAAGGAAGGAGAATAGTAAAAACAAGAAATAAATAAGAAAGAAAGAAATTAAGAAGGAAAGAGAAAGAAGGAAAGAAAGAGGTAAGAAATATAACATTTTAAAATTGACAGCCCTACACTTAGGTACACCCCTAAGTGGACCTTCTAAGTTTTTGTATTTAATTAAATCACAAATTAAATAGCCAAATATAGAAGGCAAACAAGTCAGGATCTACATAATCTCAGAACTATAGTCTGTATATTTGTGGTCCCTGTTACCTAACACAAAACAACTTATTGGAGAAGAGATGGAGACATCTATTTGGGCATGAATGAGTATAGTTGATCAAGTAACCAATGGCAGCAGATGCTCCCATGGTGGTGGGGTCTTGTAGCAGCCGCTCTCTTACATCTCAATGATCTTGTAGCTGGCTCAGTTGCAAAGGTGGGAAAACCTTCCAAAATGCACCACCCTTGGAAAATAAGTATTTATGCACAGGCACCTATGGATAATTTCTCATCCAATCCATAACAGAAAGTATGAGAGGACAGATGACACTCAAACCAATGACCAGACAGAATTGCAGGACAAATAAGAAAGAAGAGGTCAAGGAGTGGCTCTGTGGCTAAGAGCAGTTGCTTCTAGTTCCATCCATTTGCCTGCAAATTTTATGATTTCATTGTTTTTTTTTTTTTTTTTTTTTTTTTTTTTTTTTTTTTTTTTTACTGCTGAGTCACTGTGTATACATATCACATTTTCTTTATCCATTCTTTGTTTGAGGGGCACCATGTTGTTTCCAGGTTCTGGTATTATAAATAATGTTGCTGTGAACATAGTTGAGCATGTGTCCTTGTGATCCTGAGTGAGGTAACCCAGTCTCAGAAGGACAAACATAGTATGTACTCACTCATAAGTGGATACTAGATGTAAAGCAAAGGATAACTAGACTACAACTTACAGCTCCAGAAAAGCTAGCTAACAAGGAGGACGCTTAGAGGGACACATGGATCGCCCTGGGAAGGGGAAATAGATGAGAGAGTTCTCCATGGGTAAACTGGGGCTGAGGGGAGGAATAGAGGTTAGGGGATGGGGGATGAGAACATAAGGGAATGGGATGTTTGAGCTGGAACAGGGAAGGAGTGGAAGAGCAATGAAAGAGATACAATGATAAGGGAGACATCATGGGAATAGGGAGAAACCAGGTGCTAGGGAAGTTCCCAGAAATCCACAAGGATGATCCCAACTTAGACTACTAGCAGTAGTGGAGAGGGTGCCTGAATTGGCTTACCCTAGTAATCAGATTGGTGAATACACTAACTGTCATCATAGAGCCTTCATCCAGGAACTGATGGAAACAGATGCAGAGATCCACAGCCAAGCACCAGGCTGAGTTCCAGGACTCCAGTCGAAGAGAGAGAAGAGGGATCCTTATGAGCAAGGGGCATCAAGATCATGATGGTGTGCACGCTTTTAATCCTAGCACTCAGGAGGCAGAGCCAGGTGGATCTCTGAATTTGAGGCCAGCCTGGTCTACAGAGTGCGATCCAGGAAAGGTGCAAAGCTACACAGAGAAACCCTGTCTCGAAAAAAAAAAAAAAAAAAAAAAAAAAAAAAGATCATGATGGAGAAACCTAGAGACAATCAAATCAAACTAATGGGAACTCATGAACTTTAGATGAACAGCTGTGGAGCCTCCATGGGACTGGACTAGGCCCTCTGCATAAGCGAGACAATTGTGTAGCTTGATCTGTTTAAAGGGCCCCTGACATTAGGATCAGGATCCATCCCTGGTGAATGAGCTGGTGTTTTGGAGCCTACTACCTATGGTGGGACATTTTACACAGCCTTGATTCAGGAGGAAGGACTTGGATGTAGGAGGCTCTGCTGACTCCCCATGGAAAGCCTTACCTTGTAAAAGGAGGAAATGGGGGAGGGTAGGTTACAGGGAGTGGGGGAGGCTAGAGGCAGGAGGAGGGAAGAGAGGAGTTATCTGTGGTTGGTATGTAAAATGAAAAAAAATAAAAATTAAGAAAAGAGCACTTGCTTCTCTTTCAAAGGACTTAATTTCAGTTTCAGCACTTATACTGGGAAGCTCACATCTATTGTAACTACAGCTTGAGAGATTCCAGCATCCTATCTTGGCCTCCATAAGCACTTGTACACATGTGTACCCACACAAACACACACACACACACACACACACACACACACACACACACAAATATTTGTTAAAGTGAATACAAATGAATATGAAACGAAAGTGTTTGCTATCTAGAAAGAAATGAGGTAATAAATACAATTGGACAGAAAGAATTTTATTTTTTTCAGTCCTTCATTGACTACATTCTTTACAAGGATAAAGAAATTACCCAGAGTTTGTTGAAAGCTCATAGAAAGAGAAAAGTGGAAATTGTAATAACCTTGTCATTTTGAGTAGGAGAGGCTTATCCTTGGAGTTATTTGAGAATACTTTATAAACAGTTCATGAGAAAAGACCATAGATGTGTGGGTAAATGTTCTATGGCTTCACAAGTGGCAGTTTTTCCACAGTAATTTTATTTTTTACCTTTGGTGTGATGATGACTGAACCTGAGGACTTATACATGCTACTTAAGTATTTCACCACTTCTGCGATATGCCCAAAGCCTCTCTTTTTTTTGTGAAAAAGAAATCAGTCATGATCGGGATAATTTGTATATGTGTGTGTGTGTGTGTGTGTGTGTGTGTGTGTGTGTGTGTGTGTTTATATATGGGCATTTATTGTTCCTGCATTTATGAGCTTGTGTAAATGTCTGTACATATGGGTTTCTATGTATGAATTTGTACATATGTTTGTGTGATTTGTACATATTTTGTGGGTGTGTAGGTTTTCTGTTTCCAAATTCTTTACATGCTCAGTTGATATTTGGGTCATTTTTCTGATCTGCCTCCTCTCCTAACCATGGCAAGATTTTGTGACATTCATCCTATTTTACCTGAAAATTGTCTGTCAACTGAAACTTTCTGCCAAAGAACAAAATCTATTTTTAAGTGGTGTGTTTATGGATGTGGTCATACATGACTGTAATCTAACACTCAAGAGGCTATAGGGAAATCAGGAAGCTTGAGGCAAACTCAATACTTTGTCAAACAAACAGAAACAATGAAGAGATGAAAAAATAAAGAAAATGTAAAATGTATGTGTTTGGAGTATGGAAGACTACACAATTGAGTTTAGTGTCCACCTACAGGGGCTGCCACATTTAAAAATCCAGTAAGTGTCTACAGAATTTCAAATTCAAAAAAAGAAGAAAGTCACTGCTTTTATATGAGGCTTTTGGAATTTATTCAATCATTCAGTTATTTTTCAGGGTAGTAGATTGTTTTCCAGGTTTATTAATCCATAACAGATAGAGACTATATATTCAAGTGAGTGTACATTCAATAAGATTTGATGTAAATCAACATGAAATTATGGTTACTCCAATGACATTAACCAATACAGTCACCACAGTTCAGGCATTCCTTGTTGGAAGTAGTGAGGCCACTCAAATTATGTTTAATTTTCAGTTAAGTACTACCCCACAGTCAGCATGCTATACTCTCAGACTTACTCATTTTATAACAGACTTACTCTTTGTAACTCAAAGTAGAAACTTTGTTTGTTTTTTTTTTAAATCTACAAAGAAATCAGAATTTATTCACTATATAGACGAAAGAATAGTAAAATAATTAAACTCTGGAAGAAAATATAATTTAAATAATAGAATAATACGTCAATATTATTTCACTAAATTAAGACTATCATATTTTAAATTATTTAATATAGAACTTGTCAGACTATGTTGTGTTTGTACATATTTCTAAGCACTATGCTGACTTAGCATTCTCTGTTTTTTTCATATATAAACCTTACCTATTTGATTTTATAGAGGAGAAACATTTCTTTCTTAGTACTGTTCTTTGTATATTATAACCTCCTTCCCATATTCCAGTCATGCAGTATAATCTGGATTTTACCCCCTATTCCTGATATACTTAAATTCTAGGTAGGGTGAAAAAATTGGTCATTGGTTAAAAGTACTTGCTGCTTTTCCAGAGAACCTGAATTTCGTTCCAGCATCCATGTCAGGTGGCTTAAAACTCCTGGGGCTATAATACTCTTTTATGGCCACTGTGAGCCCCCATACTCACATACACACAAACACAAATAGATATATGAATGTACATATAAATAAATAACAAACCTTATAACCTTCTTAGGAAGCCAAACAAACATGTTGATGGCAGCTTTTCATTAAGGAACCTCTAACACTTGTATTACAAGGTCTTTTATGGAAGCAACTAGTTTTTACACAGTTGAATTTCCCAGGCCAAAAAAAAAAATCCCCTGATGATTTTGCTATCTTCTATACATAAAGCCATTAGCTCATATCTATATCTTTATACGCACAGAGTTATTCTTTTCCCAGAAAATAATGAATATTGTCAATTTCCTTTCTGTGAATAACAGATTTTCAGTACAGTGATTTTAATACAAGCAACTAGGACAATCTGGAATAAAATGGCATATCAAATCCTCAAGAATCTGAGTCCATAAAAGCTAACACTTCTTTTGATATAATTTTAACTAGCATGGTGAAACCATTTCTGATTGTCACATTTTACTAGGCAGCAGAATCTCTTAAAATGCTTTAGATGCCAACTGAAATTAAATGAGAAATAGTATATAAAATCCCTCAGGGAGGGAATTCATTTTATATGATTAGACATTTATGTCAGGGAGTTGTGTCTTACATGGCAAGAGGAAGCCTCCACAGAATACGAGGAAGCAAGGAAGGTTTTTATTATTATTGATATCATAAATAATGTGAAAAATACAAAATCGTTCCCAACACAAACCACAGAAAGTTACTGGGAGTCTATGCTAGTTGGAGACTAAAAACTTCCTGAGTGACTATGCATACCTCCCACGAGAGGACCTGAAAAGAAGGTTCTCTGTAGACACCAGCAGTGAAAACTGTAAAGAAAATAATTATTGTGTTAGAGACAGAAGAGAGATTTTTTTTTTATTTTCCTGAGAAAGGAATTCAGCTGCCCTAACAATGAATTCCTTATGCACAAAGGGTTTCATTCATCTGTAGATACTCAAAAGCATCTGTGCCAAGAGATTAAAATAAAGCAGTTCTAACAGAGCTAACATGGACAAAAAGTAGGGGAAAGTCATTTTGAATAAATTGTCTGGTCACAGTATCCTGGATCTTAATGCAAATAAGAAGTTATTTCTTCCCCAAGGCTGGAACAAAATTATACTGAATTACTAAGAACATTCAAAGTCCTACCTGCCTATAACCCAGGATTTATTCAAAATCAACTTTTCTCATTACAAAATAGACAAAATCGTGTCAAAAAACTGGCCACATTTGACAGATATTTTTATATCTGCCTCATAAAAATACCAAATTCCTCTGTTGTAGCTGTTTTCCTTAGACTTTAATAATCATGGTTGTGTATGTTCCAGGTCTCATGTCTCTCTCCATACTGTGTAACATTCTTAAACATAGATCATTGTTACTCATTTACACAACAAATATGTGATTATTTTATGACTGCTTAGTCTGCACACCCAGACTTTGCCTCAGTCCACAGGAACAGCATGTCAAAGGTTAAGGATGCAAAGATAAAACCCAATGTGTGCGAGCTCAGTCAAACTATGCACACAGCTTAGTTATCATTCTCTAAACTAAATTGCTCCTCCATCACTATAATTAAAATTTCAGTAACGTTTTGTTCTTTAAGCAGGGTCTTAATCTGTAAACCAGAAAGACTTAGAACTCAGTATGTATCTCAGGCTTGTCCAAATTTGGGACAATCCTGCTTCACCCTACTTGAGCACTTAGATCACAGAAAAGAGCCTCTATACCCAACTGTTCAACTCTTGAACAGTGTTACTTGGAACACACAAAGTAAAAAGGTTTTGGCTATGTCTTTGCTTTACAAATCACACTATTACCATTCTTCTCTGGCAAATTTTCATTTTTACTGGACTATTTTCATTTTAATTTTCAAATTTTGTAGAATGGCACTTGGATTTATTTTCATGTCCCAGGAAGACAATCCAACTACATGATTTGCTGTATCTGAGTAATAGATTCTCAGTGTTCTAAACAAACATACTTTGAAGGGACTGGTGATGTTTTTTTGAGCATGATACTTGTCCTGGGATACATGGTGACTTGAATTTCAAGGCTGCCTGGAATATAGAGTAAGACCCTGTCTCAAAACACAACTAAGAACTTAAATTTAAACGATGGGTATGGAGGAATACTTTTGTGAAACTAGTAGTAACTAAGCTGTGTGTCTACGCAACAGGATCTACCTGTATATACATTGAGGCTTATCTTAGCATCTTAAGACTTTCTTTCCAGTCATGTTGACCAGATGGATCACCTCTGCTCCTGTCATACTCAAACCACAGATAGAAAATAGAAAAAAGATCTACAAGTCCTTTAAGACAAAGATCTGTAAGTCCAATAAATGAGTAGCTAGCCATAGACTTATATAAATGAATACTTGTGATTTATGATTTAAGCATTGAAGGTTGACACAGCAGAAGGGTACACTCTTTTTTGTTTGTTTGTTTTGGTTTGGTTTAAAGATGGGGTTTCTCTGTGTGGCTTTGGAGCCTGTCCTGGAACTTGGTCTCTAGATCAGGCTGGACTCAAACTCACAGAAATCTGCCTTTCTCTGCCTGCCAAGTGCTGGGATTAAAGGTGTGAGCCACCACCGCCTGGCCAGGATTCAATTTTTGCCCTGGGTGTGTTAGAAAAGTTTCTCCCTTTCAATCTTTCTGCTTTTCTGAAAAAAAAGTTTCTATATAATCAAAGTGGAAGACCTTTGAATTCAAGTCATTGTTATTGATTTCTGCAAAATTTGTTATGTCAGAATTTCCACTCATCTAGGTGGTAAGAAAGAGTTTGCCCTCTCCCCTCATTAAAGGAGAGAGACCGTTCTTCATCCTTTTTATTTTTTACATTAACATCCAAATAAGCACAACCGTTGGCAATCATAGAGGATATCACAGTTCAATTCTTATACTTTTGTTCTTGATTCAATCTAACAACAAGAATCAAAAACGCACACTTGAAATTAGACCTGGGAATTTCTAAAAGAAAAAAAAATAGGTGCTACTATTTAGCCAATTTGAAAAAGATAATTAATAACTATTTATAGATTCCATTTGTCAATTTCATAGTATTCTAAAATTATAGAACTTCAAGTTAGGAAAGTCCTTGAAATAAGTTTTGTTTTGTTTTGTTTTTCAAATTCTACTCCCTTTCCTATTAGACTAAAAGACTCACATGTGTAGATAATTTATTTGTTAAATACACTGGTAAGATTGATATCATTTTGACTGGAATTGGACAAATTATTGATACTTGATATTTTTCAGAAGCTACCAGAGTAAACATACCTAGGAAGTAAGTGAAATGTTTTATTTATGTACACCTTGAATCAGCAGGCACAAAATGAATTGCCTTACTAGTAAATTACAAGGTCAATGGATAAATAACTACAGCAGAAGAAGAAGAGGAGTAGTAGGAAGAAGAAACATTTTCTTTTGTTTCTTCCATGCCTTTGCTGAGGAAAACCTTTGCATCCACCAAAGCTAGTTCATTCCCATGTTTGAAACTGAGAAGAAGATGCAACTTAAGAACAGAAAAGTAGATTGAGTTGTCCTTAAGCTATGAAACAGTCTCCATATAGATCTTCATTTTGCTCTAGTCTTCTGAGATTACTTTTTAGGAATAATATGGGCTCCCTCTGGTGACTAATTTCACACCTAAACATTCTCATGGCAGTTAATTAAGAAGCTGCTGTCTCCAAGTCCTAAACTTGTATGCAGAATAAGATGTGAGGTGATAGGCCTCCAGGAGAAGGTTTCAATCAATCATTTAATAATGTAGTTTGTGTGTGTGTGTGTGTGTGTGTGTGTGTGTGTGTGTGTGTGTGTTAATGAGGGAACACAGAAAACAAATGTTTAAGCCTAGCATTAGCTCTTCGTTATAAGTACAGAAAGAATTTTTATTAGCATACTAAATTGGTCAGTTTGGGGCTTTGTATTTTACTATCACTATCATTTACAAAATAAAATAATTAACATTTTCAGGCCATGTCTTTCTTAGACAAAATTGAAAATGTCTAAGAATAATGTAAATTTGTTTTTCCCAAGTGTGTTTAGCACATATAAGAAGTGCAATTTAGTTAAGGAAAGTAAAAAAAAAATGAATTTCACATGGAAGGCAGCTCCTGCTGCAGCCTTTCCTACCAGGACAACCCTTAATTGCTCAGAAAATGTACTCTTTCCCAGGGAAATGAGGCAGACTTCTGACCTTTTCTGCCATTCCTTTCTGAACCAGTTCCTGCAAGAGTCTGATCATGGTTTTAATGGTCCACAACTCTTTCATAAGTTGAAACTCAATCCTTATTTGTGAATATTTAATGAAGTAGAAACAATCTGATTTGGGTGATTAGAGGTGGGACCTTTGGTAAGTGGATAGTTCACTGCTGCTTCCTTAAGATTGCTCAGTGATTGAGAGGGTTCATTCCTCTTGTAGAGGACCTGAGTACAGTTTCAAGCATCCATGCCACTCTGTTTATAGCTGTAGAGGATCTGACCCTCTTCGGATCTCAGTTGGAAATCACACGTTTGTATACACACACACACACACACACACACACACACACAATGCTTTCTCAGCCTCTGATTTTAGCCATGTGATGCTCTGGATTTTCACAACTCTGCTGTCAGGAAGACCACAACCAGTTGAGTCCCCATGACCTTGCTAATAGGAGGGATATATTGAAATAAATCCCTAACAAAATATTTACAAAGTATCTTTCCATAAATATTGCCATGTTAAAAAGTGGATGAAGTATTCTTGTAGAAGGATAGAGCCCCATTTGAGTATATGTCCCCCCAAAAGTGGTATAGCTATTTCATGGAGTACATTGATTCCCAGTTTTTGAGGAACTGCCATATTGATTTCCATAGTGGCTGCATGTTTGCTCAACTATGTTCATTAAAGCTTTATTCATAACAACAAGAAACTAGAAACAACCCAAATGTCCCTCAACCAAAGAATAGATGAAGGAAAAGTTGTAAATTTGGTGCAAAACATTCTTTTACGTGCTGTGGAACGATCTTTTTTACACTAAGAATATGTATTACTCTCATTTGCTAATAAAAAGCTGATTGGCCAATAACTGAGCAGGGAGAGATTGAGCATGAGAGCCAGACAAGGAGAATTCTGGGAAGAGGAAGAACAGAGTCAGAAAGTCTATGGCAAACCAGAGAAATAAGATGAGAATGCCGTACTGAGAAAAGGTAAGATACCAAACCATGTAGCTAAACATAGATAAGAATTATAAGTTAATTTAAGTGTAAGAGTTAGCTAGTAACAAATTTGAACTATCGACCAAGCATTTATAACTAATATTAAGCCACCAAGTCAATTATTTGGGAAGCGACTACCAAGTATTTGGGAACAAACAGGCAGGAGAGAAATGTCCGATTACATATGGCACCCAGGAGGATGGGGCCCCACAGTAATGATTCTACCTGGACTATGGTAATGCTACTAAGCTGGCAAACACCATCTAAAGGTTAGTTTCGGTCTACACACTGTTCAGGACAATTTCAAGGTGGCTACTTGAGATGATCTAGACTCACAGACTACAAAAGCCATGTACTATCCAATTACACAGAGATTGGACAAGTGATACAGCTAGCTCTTACAGGACTTGACAGTTATCCCAATTTTTTTCAGGGACCCCTAAAGATGCCATCATCCCCAGACAGCAGGAAGTAATTTTAAGAATACTGTGTCCACATTTCCAAGAGGTGGAGTGGCGGTTTTGGTCATTGGATTATGTATATTTGTCATTCTTTAGGGGGTTGGGTTACAAGTTGTTATTGGTAATGGTCATGAAAAAAGCTGACAAAAGGAGATTAGATTTAAAAAGGTGGGATATAGAAATAGGATAAAAGTAAAGATTATTGAATCTACTGTAATCCAAAAAAACTATTAATCTCAGGATATTTTATATTGGCATGGATTTTAGTTTATTGATACAAATTTATGCTGTATTTATTTTTCTACTCTTGGTTGGGATATTGTGCTTATACAACTCATTAAAAATAAAATGCATAATTAAAAAATACAGATTAATAGTCACCTATACTCGTCAAACATATAGTCATGTTAGATATGGTTCCAAGGTCATACAGAAATGTATTTAAGATATATAGGTAATCTTCCAAGACCTACAGCATATGGCATTTAATATGTTTAATAACCTAAGGCTTTCCATGAAAGTGAGACATATCTGCTCTTGACAGCACCAATCTACTTCAAAGAAGATCATGGGCATCAAAGAAGCTTCATACAAAAATTGTTTTCTTTATGGCAAAAGCTAGCCATGTGGTCAAAGAATCTGCCCTTGCCTCAACTGCTGATACTTACTGTTCAAACTGGACCAGTGGGACACAGAATTGTGACTGCCAAACTTTTCCAAGGCAAGGTAGGACAGTCCTTCAGAATTCCCTGCTTATCAGGAAGATCTGCCAGATATTCTAGGCTGATGGGCCAAAGATGGATGCCCCCAAATTACAGAAGAATTTTGAGTGACTGTCCAGGCTGCTTGAGGTCCATGTCATTAGGTAACATTTCACCTTTCTGGGGTCTTTGATGGAGTTGAGGACTAGATAGTTATAGTTGTTTTCTTTAGATATGATAAAAGATAAATTACATAAAAAACATTGAATTCACAAAGATAAGATAGATAATAGAGTATTTTCTCTAATTTTGCCAAATACAAATGGATTGGATATTGCTATTATAATTCTTATTTAATAACTTTTTATTACATTTAATTTTACTTCTTTTTTAATTAGACAAAAAATCTTTTTTAAAATTAGACAAAAAAGGGAAATGTTGTGGAACAATCTTTTTGTACACTATGAATATGTATTACTCTTGTTTGCTAATAAAATGCTGATTGGCCAAATAGCTATGTGACAATGTGTCACTGTGATTGGTATACTAAAGAGCCAAATAGTCAATAGCTAGACAGGAAGAGGTTAGGCTGGACTTCTAGGACAGAAAGGTCTCAAGGAAGAAGAAAGGTGGAGTCACCAGCCAGACATGGAGGAAGCAGGATGGGCAATACAGAGTGAAAGTAACTGAGCCACATAAAAGAATGTGTGTTTAAAAATACAGGTTAATTTAAGTTATAAGGACTAGTTAGGAACAAGTTTAAGCTAAGGCCAAGTTTTCATAATTAATAATAAGTGTTCATGTCATTAATTATGAGCTGGAGATCTCAACAAGGAAGTTTGCCTGCATAAATTTACACAATGAATTATTACTCAGATCTTAAAAAAAATCATGAAATTTGCAAGCAAATGTATGGAACTAGAAAAAATCATCCTGAGTAAGTTAATTCATTCCCAGGTATACATTCATTTATAACTGGATATTAGCTGTTACATAAATGATAATCATGCTACAACTCATAGACTCTGAGAGACTAGGTAAAGATGAGGGCCCTGTGGGGCACATGTTTATCTATCAGAAAGAGAAATAGAATAGATTTTGTGAGTAAACTGGGAGTGAGTGGGGACAGAAGTGTGAGGTGGGAGGGGATGGGATGAAGGGAGACAATAAACAACTAGAACTGGGCTGCATTTAGGCAGTGTTCTGGAAACCTCCTGGAATCTATGAGGTCAACCCTAGCGAGGAATCTTAGTAATAGAGAATATAGAGTCTAGACTGGCCATCTTTTGTAGCCGTGCAAGACTTCCAGCGGTGGCACAGGGTTCCAATATGTCAAGTTGTTGACAGAGAGGGTCCAATGAAGATCTCCAAACAACCCAGGCTCATGCTAGAACAGTGAGTCATTTTCCAAAAACTGACAGTAAGGACTCAATGCAGAGGACAACATTCACACAGCTCATTAAACATGGAGACAACAAGTTGGTGAATGCATGGAGCCTTCAATCCTATGTTCTAGTGCCTTTGGTGTGGGAGGGTATTCTGCATGCTATGGAATGAGAAACTTGGATACAACCTAAGCCATAAAACCTTTGACCTACAATCTGTTCCACCTGAAGATGTGCTGGGACAATGGTGGTAGAGAACTCGTAGATGTGGCAACTCAGTGTCTGGTTTAACTTGAAGTCCCTGACACAAGAGGAAGCCCAGGCCAAACACTGCCTAGATGAATAAGATCCAGAGGCTGGATAGCCTAGAGACCTAAGGTACAACCACATTACAGCTGGTCAAAAAAAAATACGTAAAAAAATAAAATCAATGAAATGATTCCTAATGATATTCTGCTATACTCGGATCAGTGCCTGTCCAGTCATCGTCAAAGAGACTTCCTTCAGCAGGAGAAGGGACAGGTACAGAGACCAACAGCCAGACATTATGCAAAATGAGAGTCTGGAAGTCTCCATCAAGGCCCTCCCTTTGCAGCTTAGGGAACTTGCAGAGAAGAGGGAGGAAAGACTGTAGGAGTCAGAGAGGATGGAGGTCACCAGGAGAATATGGCAGAGCTCATAGGGGCTCCCAGAGACTGAAAGGCAAGCATGTGGCTTGTGCAGGTCTACACCAGGACCTCTGTGTATATGTTACGGCTGTTTGCTTGGTGTTTTTGTGGGACTCCTAATAGTGGGAATGGGTGTGACTCTGACCCTTTTGCCTGGTCTTGGGACTCTTTTCTTCATACTGGACTTTTGCCTTGTCTTATTATATCTTGTTTTGTCATATTTGGTAGCTATCTCTTGGAGGCTTAATCCTTTCTGAAGAGAAACAGATAGGGAGTAGATCTGGGGAAGAGGTGAGGTTTAGGTAAGCTGGGAGGAGTGGAAGGAGGGGAAAGTATGGTCAAGATGTATTATATTAGAGGAATTAAAAAATTAAATTATTAAATTATTCAATTAAAAAAGAAACTAAAAAAAAGTTAATGAACAGAATGTCTTTATTCTCACTGTTTCCGTTAACTTCCTGTTTTTTGTTTGTTTGTTTGTTTGTTTTTTTTGTAAGAGATAGAAATACCGGAGGTATGTTCCAACCAGAACAGACAGGAAGAAGAGTCTGGAAATGCAGTGTGTCTAGTGGAAAGAACATGCATCAGAAGTAAAGAAGACAAAAGCAAAAATTAGAAACAGGAGGTCCTATATAAGCTGATGACTTGTGTCAAGAAAGTTTATTAAGAAATACAGCATCATATATACTATTCACAGGGGGGAAATGACCAAGGTCTGTAGAGAGCTAAGTCAGACAATGTTGGCAAAGAGAACACAGGATACCTCAGTCCAGTCTGTCTAAGGACTGATAACCAGAGCCCTTCAGGAGAGAAAGCTGGATTTCCAGGAATCAAAACCTTAACTTTTTTGAGGCACTGGCTTAGGTTAAGATTGGGTCTTGCCGAGTCTGCTCTTGGACAAAGATACAGGACTTAAAATCTGTGATTTCATCAGGGCTTCTGAAAAAGTCTTTAGTCACTCTGGCTCCCAATCATGTTCTATTATTGTATCTGTCTTTGCTGATAAAAACAAAGAAATAAAATATTTTTGTGTGCTGGAGATATTGTTCATTGGTTAAGAACACCAGCAGCTCTTGTAAAGGACCAGAATTTGTCCCTCAGTACCCACATGTTGCCTCACAATCATCTGTAACAGCAGTTCTAGTTACAGGGGATCCAGTATCCTCTTTGAACTCTGCAAGCATCAGGCATACATCTGGTGCACAAACATACATTCAGGCAAAACAACAACAACAACAAAAACCACTCATACCCATGAAGCAAAATTAATAAATCAAAAAAGTAATTTGTTCTCCTCTACAATTAAATAGTCTATTAACTCTTGGCTGATATCCTTCCTTCTCCTGTCATTGCAGAGGTGGCAGCAAACAGTATATTTCCCAGACACCACTGTAGAGGCCCCTTTTACTTTTGTACCTTCCACCCTAACCCTCTCTTCTTCAGTAGTGGTCAAAATTGCACATCACTTTCTGAAGCTCATATTTGTACACAGATACTGTAAGTTCATATATATTAGCACTGTTTGTATCCACTTCACTCCATTTGTTATGACCAACTCTTTTTTTTTTATTTTGCAATACAGTTCAGTTCTACATATCAGCCATGGATTCCCTTGTTCTCCCCCCTCCCACCCCCCTCACCTTCCTCCCAACCCACCCCCTATTCCCACCTCCTCCAGGGCAAAGCCTCCCTTGTGGACTGAGGTCAATCTGGTAGACTCAGTCCAGGCAGGTTCAGTCCCCTCCTCCCAGGCCGAGCCAAGCGACCCTGCATAGGCCCCAGGTTTCAAACAGCCAACTCATGCAATGAGCACAGGACCCAATGACCAACTCTTATACATCACTATCCTTGGGTCCCACAAGGCCCATTGGCTTGCAGACACAGGAAATCTAATGTGAGTTTAAATTTTCACTGAGAAAAATTACTAGTTTCCTTGCCTCTGAGTAATATAGAATTTACTGAGAGAAGGTGTCTATTGCTGTCTTCAATTATCCTTCTTCTGTCATCTCTCAACTGACCAGAATCTATCCACCTAGTTCCCTCAATGTTAAATTTACTATTAAGCTATCTTGACAACCATATTCCTTGTTACTAAAACTGATGCTTTTCTGATTTAGTTTTCATTCCATTTGTTTGCAACATTTGATGTATTGATTATTTTCTCCTTCATGGAGCACATCCATATCTTTGCAGTAGCTGTCATCTTGCCTTGATTTGGTGAATGTCTTTTGCTCAGTCTTCTTTACTAACATCTAAAGGAGATGTGACTTGGAACTTTCTTTTTTCAACTTTCATACTTATCTATCTTCTTTATTATTTCATCCAGAATCATCTTTAAATGCCATCTGTATTCAAATACCAAGTAAATTTGTCTTTCTTATACAAAAATGTTGGAATCATCATAAACCACTAAGAAAATTTAAATCCTCATCATGTCCACTCATATTTTCTCTTGTTGATTTTCTCCTAGTCAATACATAATTCCATCATCCTCAGAAACTGAAGGTATTGAAGATATCTATATTTCATGTTCTTTATTTAGTATATGAATGAATTCTATGGATATTTCCTTCAAAACATATCTACAGTTCAACCCTTTCTTCAGAGTGTGCCTTTATCACAGCACTATTAGCTCATAAGCCTTTTTGCTAGCTGCAAAGAGATGTATCTGAGTCCATCTGTGGGACTATCACAAGAGTACTTTCCAATACTGGACAGACTTGAGAGCTTTCCTATCAGTTACATTCTACATTCTGACAGCATTTCCATATATATCAAAGACTAAATCATCCCCACACCTAAATTGTCCTTGCCCTGGTTACCTTCCTGATCTCATGTGTTACCTCTTCCTACAGTGTCATCTCACTCTAACACTAAGTTTCACTTCATTCAATCACAGTGAGTATGAAATGCCTTAGAGTTTCTATTAGCAACATTTGCTCTGGAATGTTCTTTCCTTGGATTCCTGTATAGATTCATTTCTTTGTGTTCATTTATCTTCTCAGAGACATCTCTTTCTATTTTCTAATGTAGAATCCACTTCACTTTCTGTCTCTAAGGGGTGTTTCTTTTGTTGTTGTTGTTTTGCTTGTTTGTTGTTTTTCAAGACAGTGTTTCTCTGTGCAGATTTGCACCTTGGCTGGAACTCACTCTGTAGCCCAGGCTGACCTCTAACTTGTAGAGATCCACCTGGCTCTGCCTCCTAAGTGCTGGGAATAAAGGCCTGTGCCACCACCACCTGGTTTTTTGTTGTTGTTGTTGTTGTTGTTATTGTTATTTGTTTTGTTTTGTTTTTTGACACAGGGTTTCTCTGTGTAGTTTTGGTGCCTATACTGGATCTTACTCTGTAGACCAGGCTGGCCTCCAACTCACAGAGATTCACCTGGGTCTGCCTCCCGAGTGCTGGAATTAAAAGTGTGTGCTGTAATATCATTACCAAAAGCCATCTTGGTTTGTTTACTATTAAATACTTACCCTGAATGAATTGACAACACTCCTCTCATCAGCTGTTTTTGCCTCAATTTCTTGAAGTGGGTACTTATAAATTATTGAGTAAGCAGTTGATATCAAATTCCCCATCCATGTTCATTTCTAAAATGCAAAATGTGAAATTTGACCTTTCAACACTACCTCTCTTACTTAAGACTCTTCCTTGTGTTAGTACTTTGCCTACATATTCCTACTATGAGCTCAAATGTCTTCTATTTCAACAGCAGTCACTAGCACTGTAGTTTCTAAATATTTTCTCATTATTTTTTGTGCTACTTTAACACATGGAAAGTAAACTGTAGCACAAATCTTAAATGGTCTTATTAATAAGATCAAACCCAGTGCCAGGTATTGGGGTGAATGCTGGAAGATCATAGAAGCAGAACAAGCCACAGCTACCTCACCTCACCAGTTCCTCAGTTGATCCTGTTTCCTCAGACTGGATGCCTCTCAGCTGAACTGTGCTGCTCAAAAGCCTAAAAGCTTAACCAACCTAGCTCCTGGTCCTCAAGCCTTATATTATGGTGATATTTTATTTGTACTGAAATGTGATTTTAATTGTATGTTAATAAATAAAGTTGCCCAGGGGTCAGAGCTATTAGAGCCATAGCGAAATCTGGCCATTGGTGGTGCACGCCTTTAATCCTAGCACTTGGTAAACAGAGCTAGGTAGATCTCTGTGTGTTCAAGGATACAGCCAGCATTGGAGACACATGCCTTTAATCTCAATACCAACCATAGAAGACCTGGAGGTCTGTATAGACAGGCATTGACGAGGCAGTCATGTGGTTGGGTTTACAACCAATGAAAAGGCAGAACAGAAAGTCTATATAAAGACAAACAGACAGGAAGTAGGTCTCTTTCGGAGAGGTCTCTTGGCTGAAGAGGCTAGCTGCAGCAGGTGGGTAAAGCTCTTAGCTCTGATCTCTTGGCTTTCTTCTTTGCATTGGTTCTGTGTTTCCTATTTAATAAGACAGTTGGTTACATCTACATTATATACCTTTTTGCTTTCTGCCATCACTTTCTGGGATTAAAGGCGTAAGGCATCATGCCTGGCTGTTTCCAATGTGGCCTTGAACTCACAGAGATCCAGAGGGATTTCTGCTTCTGGAATGCTAGGATTAAAGGCGTGAGTGCCACCATTTTCTAGCCTCTGTATCTAGTGGCTGTTCTGTTCTCTGATCCCAGATAAGTTTATTAGGGTGCACAATATTTTGGGGAAACCAATACCACCACACTAAACCAGTAATTTTCTATTTCTATCTTGATTAAATAATAAGTTTTACTAAAGTAACAAGATTTCAAAATTTTTATTCCTTTTTTTAAAATCTTTGAATAATTCATATGTGGATTTAAGGAATTTTAGTCATTTTCATCCCCCATGACTCTTTCTATCTCATGCTGCTCATTCTCTTGCTGAAACTTTTCTTTCCAAGAAGCCCCATCTCACTTTGATATGCAATTTTAAAAGTTTACTTCATTAAACTTCAATATGCAGAGATTTGGAATTCTGATAATAACTTATTGTAAGTAATCATTTCTTTTTTTTTTTTTTTTTTTTTTTTTGGTTTTTCGAGACAGGGTTTCTCCGTGTAGCTTTGCGCTTTTCCTGGAACTCACTTGGTAGCCCAGGCTGGCCTCGAACTCACAGAGATCCGCCTGGCTCTGCCTCTCGAGTGCTGGGATTAAAGGCGTGCGCCACCACTGCCTGGCAAGTAATCATTTCTTATGATAATGTTTAAAAAATAGTTTCCTTTTTCTAATGGGGCTGGGTTAGCACATGTATTTAAGCAACTAATGCACAGTGATGTTGTTTGGGAAAGTCATAGAATCTTCAGAAAGTACAGTCTTACTGGAGGAAGTATGTCAGGGTTTTGAAGGTGTACAGCTGAAGCCCAATTCCTGTTCTTTCCCTCTGCTTCCTGTGTATGGATGAAAATGAGATCATTCAATTTTCTACTCTAGCCACCATGCCAGCTTGTTACCACACTTTCCCCACCATGATGGATGGAGTCTCTCCATCTGGAATAATAAGCTAAAGTAAACTTTCTTTGACTTTAAATATTTCTTTTTTTCTGAAATTTTTATAAATTACAACAATCCCCTTTCTAGTTCCTTCCTGCAAACTTTCTGATGTACCCCCCTCTTTGCTCTCTTTCAAATTCATGGCTTCTTTTTTTCATTACTTTACACACACACACACACACACACAAACACACATATATAAATGTATATATGTATTTTTATAACAACATTTAAACTGCACTAAATAGCCCAAATTCCTTATATCCATGTATGAATGTTCAAAGATGAAAAAATAAAAAATAATAAAATCTGCTGTGGGATATTTTGTATGCTGTGAATATGTGTTGCTCTGATTGGTTGATAAATAAAATGCTGATTGGCCAGTAGCAGGCAGGAAGTATAGACAGGATAAGCAGACAAGGAGAATCCTGGGAAGAGGAAGGCTAAGTCAGGAGATGCCAGCCCACCATCCAGGGAGCAGCATGTAATGGTACATAGGTAAAACCATGGAAAATATGGGGACATATAGATTAACAGAAATGGGTTAGTTTAAGTGTAAGAGCTAGTCAGTAGTAAGCCTGAGCTAATGACTGGGCAGTTTTAATTAATACAAGCCTCTGTGTGTTTACTTGGGTCTGAGCAGCTGTGGACCAGGCAGGACACAGGAAAATATTTAGCTACAAATGGCATCAAAACGTGGGTCAAGAGTTTTCAACTAAAACCTGAGAAAACTTTTAAAAAAAATTCTGAAATGGAGATAAAAACAGCTTCCTAGTTGTCTCTGTCAGGCCTGCCACAGCCTGAGGGCTTGAGCTACTCAATGGTGGGTATGTGGTATGTGAGCTTGACCTGCAGCATGGCTACAGATTCCTGCCATGGTACACAGTGACATCTGCAAGCCACACAGAGAACTGTGTGGCAGATTTAGCTTTTGCTAGTAAAAAAAAAAAAAAAAAAAAAAAAAAAAAAAAAAAAAAAAAAAAAAAAGGATTCTGGCCTATATGCTGCATTAACGGAGGCATAGACCCACTGCTTTCCGAGAGCTGGTGGTACACTTGGCTCACAGAGATGGTGTTAAATGTACCACCACCATGTTGAAAACCTGAGGTGGGTGGAGTCAGCAGCCAAGGCTGCTGGTCTTAGGTCTGCAGTTTAGCAGTTTAAAATCTCTCCTGGTCAGACAAGGAATATAGATTCATAATAAGACAGATTCAAATGGAACAAGACTACAATGTGTATAAAAATTTATGCAGGCTTTGAAGAGAGAAGAAAATGAATATAGACAGTTATATAAAGAAATAGTTTTAAAAAAATAAAGTCTTTAAAAGACAGTAAAGGTAATATAAAAAATAAGCCATGTAAAGATGGATATTACATAGAGAATCTGGATTGTGTTGTCTTTGATATTTTTAACTGCAGAAAGATATTTGGTTGTAAAGGCTGCTCAGTTAAAACAATATGTATATTTTAAAGGTATCTTGACTTCAAAATTTGGATCTAAGGATATGTTGCTTTGGAAAGGAGGCTCTGCTTTTCTTTCTGCAGGAAGGTAGAGGCTATGGATTTGTTCCAGGTTAAGATGAATCAGATTTGATAGAGCCAGACCTCCTGAACCTTAAGAGATGGTACCTATCAACAAAGGTTATAGCCAGTCTTTCCAGGACTTGACCATTATCTCGAATGTTCTCAGGATTCCCATAAGACTACCAGTGCCCTCTATCAGCAGGAAATAGCCTAGAACATTATTTCCACATTCCTTCAAAGTGAATTATGGATGTTTGTACTTGTTTAGATTGTTGGTTACAAATAGTTATTTGTCATAGTCAATCTCTTTCTAAAAGAAGAAAGGGGGATATGATATACAACAATATGATATATATATATATATATATATATATATATATATATATATATATCAGGATGAAATGGTAGATTATTGAATCTACTTTTAAAGAGCAACTTGTTTAAAAATGTTTTATATTGGTATAGATTTTAGTTTATAGATACAAATTTGAAGTTAATTTTGTTATACTGTATGTATATTTCTACTTTTATTTAAAGTATTTTGTTTGTGTAACTTATTTAAAATTGACATGTATCATTAAGAAATACAGATTAATCATGTATAATAATCAAACTCATAGTCATGTTAGTTTAGTTTTCTAGGTATATATAGATATATCTCAGATAGATAATATTCAGATACTTCAAAGACCTGTAGAATATGGCATTTAAAATTTTTCAAAAACTTAGATTTTCTGGACAGTGAGACACGTCTGCTCCTGGCAGGACCAATTTATTTCAGAGAAGACAATGGGCATCGAAGATACTCCATATGGAGTTTATCTTCTTCTTGACAAAAATAGCCATTTGGGCAAGAAACTGTTCTTGTCTGGACTGCTTGACAAAATGATGTATCGATTTGACATGCAGGACCCATAGGAAGGTAACCATTAAACTTTGCAAGATGAGATGGTCCTTCAGGTCCCTTCTTCACAGAAGAAACTGCCAGACATTCTACAAGACACAGAGAGAAGTAACTGAGAGACTCTAGGCCTGTAGGCTGAAGAAAGGATGCTTTAACATTACAGAGGAACTTTGGGTGACTTTCCAGGCAGCCAGCTGTCTCTGTCATTCTAGATTTTTGGAAGTTGTTTACAATGCATTTTCTGTTTACTTAGGTAATAGTATATCCTTCTAAGGTCTTTGTTGTAGTTGAAAGATAGATAGTTATAATTCTCCTTGGTTATGATAAAATATAAATTAGATATGAAACTTTAGACTCATAAATATAGGATAGACTATTTTTTTAATTTTGCCAAATACAAATAGACCAGATATTATAACTCTAATTCTTGCTTGATAACTGTTCTATTATATAGAATTTTACTATGTTGAAGTTAAAGTATTCCCTTTTGATTAGACAGAAAAAGGGGAGGTGCTGTAGGATATTCTATATGCTGTGAATATGTGTTGCTCTGATTGGTTGATAAATAAAATGCTGATTGGCCAGTAGCCAGACAGGAAGTATATACAGGATAAGCAGACAAGGAGAATTCTGGGAAGAGGAAGGCTGAGTCAGGAGACGCCAGCCCACCACCAGGAAGCAGCATGTAATGCCACACAGGTAAAGCCATGGAAAATGAGGGGACATATAGATTAACAGAAATGGGTTAGTTTAAGTGTAAGAGCTAGTCAGTAGTAAGCCTGAGCTAATGGCTGAACAGTTTTAATTAATATAAGCCTCTGTGTTTTTACTTGGGTCTGAGCAGCTGTGGACCAGGCCAAACAAAGGAAAACATTTAGATATAAAAATCTAATCTTTTAAATGTATACGTATATACATGCAATCTAAACTCTATACCAACATTTTATTCATTCTGAGTGAAATTAATACATGTTACCTAAATACAGACGTATAACATGCTCAGTGTGTGCAGTGTTACTCATCAATTGGGTGTTTATTGTGTGTTTTCACATCTAACCCTATGGTATTTTCATGGATTTTATCTTAACAACAGAAAGTAACTAATGCAGGTTCTAAAATGGTATTGTTTTATACAGTGCATTTTCTTTCTCTGTTTCTTAACCCATGTGTGTGTGTGTTTGAAAATGTATTATCTCATTATCTTGGTAAAGGGAGGCTAAAGGCTTTTCAGGATTAGAGACATAGGTGATAATACACAAAAGCCTACATGTGTACCACACACCATGTACTTATTATTTTAAAGTGGGAGGAGTAAGAGCAAAAATATCTTGATGGGAAAAAAAAAACATAGAAATACAGGCCATGAGAAAGAGTCATCATTCTGATCTAAGCTACATGTTGCTGAATAGACAGCCATTCCTAAATGTCTCGTCTTAACAAGCACATAACTAAAAGAATAAAACTTCAAGAAATCCACCCAAACATTCAAATATAGGACAACTTTAATGTCAACCTTTTCATTTTGTCATTCAGAACAAATCATACCCTATATGTGGTTCTGGTTTCCAGGCAGCCATCAAAATTATTATAAGTTACAACTTGAAATAAAATTATGAGAAAAATAATTATTTTGTGTGTATTGATCATGCTGGAAAATGAGAGGTAAAATTCAACTATTTGAAGAACCATTGAAATAATTTCTTATCCTGATTCTTCAGTGCCCTAGGTAAATTTGACTGATGTAAATGTAATATTTAGAAGTCCTTATAAACTTGTTGAAAATTAAAACGAAAATATCCACATAAAATATGTAGTCTTTGCTAATATTGTATTCATTCTGGGTGTAAAGTGTTCATACTAGTTCATATTTTAGTGCTTACACATATGCTGTTCCGTACTGAATGTACATATAAAAGTTTCTCTTCTGTAATAAAAATTACCTGTCCTATTAAGACAATACTCAGGATTACAATCAGCAGATTTATAATAACACGATTTACCTGCCAACTAAATGGATAGTTTTATAAGCTGAATAAATATTTTTTTCTTACCTGTTACCACTGGGCATATATTTGTGTGTGTTTAATTAATTTTATGTAGTGACAATATATTTTAAGAAACAATACAATGAATAATTAAGATTGAAAGGAAATGAGACATTCTTAATCCAAAGTTCTACATTTTAACTTCTTTATGAATTACAGAATTATATATGAAAGTATCCCCCTTTCAAAGGAAAAATACAGTAAAATTAGTCACTGTGTTGAATTTTGCAGTATTTTCACCTGTTTTGAAGTGGCCAAACTGCCTTTTTAATTTTCTTAAGCTCTAACTGGGAAACAGGAGTAACCTATGATCAAAGTCCCTCTTTTCTTCTTTACAACAGACACACTGTCCAAGGGGATAATACCCCATCATCATTCAGCCAGGACAATGACACCTCCCTCACTGATCCCTTCCAATTTGAAAGAGTGTAAGCTATTTAGTAATAAATATTTACAAAGTCAAGGCCAACGATACAGGATAAACCAAAACCAGATAGAACTGGTACATTCCAGATTGTTCCCAGTACTCATTGTCCTATTGTCACAAGGTTCTGTCATAATAAGATTTGAGTATATGTAAAAAGATTTTATAAAAAGAATTCTCCATAAAGAGGTAGATTTATGGAGATGAGAGTTCTGACAGACAAAAAAATTCAATGGAGTAATCTGTGAAAAAGTGTAAATAACTTAGAAATAGACAGAAATATAATCAGTTGATATTTAATACAAGAATAAAAAAAATCAAAGAAGAAACAATATTCTTTTTACCAACTCTGGTGAAAAAAAAGCAGACTTCCTTACACACAAAAATATTTTAATCACATGTATGTTTCATAAAGCTTCATTCAAAGTAGAATTTATAAATTAAATGTAATAAAACACTACAAGACTTCTTGGATACTGAAGAAAAGGGACGTGAACTATGATTTGTACATGTCTTCTATTGTTTGTGTCTGTGTTTTATTGTGTGTGTGTGTGTGTGTGTGTGTGTGTGTGTGTGTGTGTGTTTGTGTGTGTGTGTGTGTATGTATGTGTGTGTGTGTTTGCGTATGTTTGTGTGTGTGCAGGAGCTCAAGAACAAGAAGACTGTGATACTATTTTGGAATATTTTTTATAGTAGAATTTATTATCCAAAGAGCATTACAATATAAATAATTAATCTTTATGTGTATGAAAAAGCATCATGAGCTCTTAAGCACTGAGATGTATATTCAGCCCCCCAAAAAATGATGTTTTATAGGTCAGGTGACCAAAGAATAAAATGAAGACTATAAAAAGTAATGTATAAGGAACATATGTCACATGTTCACCGAAGTATCACTATTAGACTGATATCAGTAAATTTGGACAGAGTATGTTCTTTAGGCTAAAAGACATATGCAAATGTGTGAAGAACTGATCTTTAGATAATAAAGAAATTTATAGTTTTTACAAATGAGGAAAATGGACCAAGATTCTGAAAACATTAAAATGTAAACTAGAACTGAATTATTATGTAAATTGATAACAATTGGTAGAAAGCAATTATCATATTTAGAGTTTATAATGCTATTGATAAGGAATTAGGAGAGAATATGTGCAATAATAGATTATACTAGGAAATATTAGTATGGATGCATTATAGCCTAATAGGAATACAAATAATTGCTAATATAGACATACATAGGTCATAGATGATAGATAGATAGATAGATAGATAGATAGATAGATAGATAGATAGACAGATAAACAGATGATGGACTGGTAGATGATAGAAAGGTAGGCAATAGACAGATGATAGATAATAGATAGAGAGGAAGTATATAAATTATTGACAAATAAATGATTGATAGCAGATAGATTTATAGGTGAGAGATGAAGGATGATAGATGAGAGATAAATAAATAAATAAAGAGATTATACAGATAGATGTTAAATAGCAAATAAAAAACTGATAGATAGCTGACAGCTAGTAAGTATACAGATGCTAGATACAGACAAATGATACAAGATGAAAGTAGATAGAGGTATGCAAAAATTATACATAGATCAGTATACACACTTATATTCCTTGTCTTGCCAACTAATTTATAAAGATTACCAGTAGCACATATTATTGAAGGCCTAAGTTTCTTTTATTAGTAATAGTATTTAGTCTTCTCTCATACAATACAGCCAGACTGGTTTCCCCTCCCTCCACTCTTCCTAGCCCCCTCCTATTGTCTGAAGATGACTCCTCCTCCATTTTCCTTCAGAAGAGAACAGGCCTCCCAGGGGTATAAACAGAACATGACATAACAACATACAATAAGACTAGGCACAAACCCTCTTCTCAAGGCTAGGTGAGGAAACCCAGTTGCAGGTAAAGGGTCAAAATAGCAGCCAAAAGAATTAGAAACACCTCCCATTCCACTGTTAGAAGTCACACAAAAACACCAACCTCATAATCTTAACATATATGCAAAGAACCTAGGGCAGACCCATGTAGGCTCCATGGTTGCTGCTTCAGTGTCTATGAGACTCTAAGATACCTGCCCAGGTGGTTCTGTGGGCTGTGTTCTCCTGGTTTCCTTAACTCATTACATGCTGAAAATGCCTTTGACAAAATCCAACATACTTCGTGATAAAAGTCTTAGAGAGAGTAGAGATACAAGGAACATACCTATACATAATAAAGGCAATTTACAGAAAGCCTATAGGCAACATCAAATTAAATGGAGAGAAACTCAAAATGATTCCACGAAAATCGAAAACAAGACAAGGCTGTTCAATTTCTCTATATCTATTCAACATAACACTTGAAGTTATAGTTAGAGCAATAACACAACTGAAGAAGATCAAGGATATATAAATTGAAAAGGAAGAAGTCAAATTACTGTTATTTGCAGATGATATGATAAGCAACCCCAAAACATTGACCAGGGAACTCCTACAGGAAACTTCCTTTCAGTGAAGTGGCTGAATTCAAGATTATGTAAAAAAAATCAGTAGCCCTCCATATACAAATGACAAATGGGCTGAAAAAGAAATAAGGAAAGCATCACACTTCACAATAGCCACAAATAATATAAAATATCTTGTAGTAATTATCATAAAGCAAGTAAAACCGTTGTATGATAAAAACTTCAAGTCTCTGAAGAAAGAAATTGAAGACATCAGAAGATTTAAAGATCTCCCATGCTCATGGATCAACAGGATCAAAATGGAAAAAAAATCAAAAGTAATCTTCAGAGTCAACAGAATTCCCATCAAAAAACCAACACAATTCCTTACAGACCTTGAAAGGACAATACTCAACTTCATATAGAAAAACAAACAAACAGGGTAGATAAAACAATCCTGAACAGCCGGGTGGTGGTGGCGCACGCCTTTAATCCCAGCACTCAGGAGGCAGAGCCAGGCGGATCTTTGTGAGTTCGAGGCCAGCCTGGGCTACCAAGTGAGTTCCAGGAAAAAGGCGCACAGCTACACAGAGAAACCCTATCTCGAAAAAACCAAAAAAAAAAAAAAAAATCCTGAACAATAAAAGAACTTCTGCAGGTAGCACCCTCCTTGATTTTCAGTTGTACTCTAGAGGTATAGTAATAAAATTCATATGATATTGGCATAAAAACAGGTACACTGATAAATGAAATTAAATCAAAGACCTAGGCGTAATCCCACACACCCATGGGCACCTGAATTTTGATAAAGAAGCCAGAAAGATACACTGGAAAAAGGGGAAGACTGGAATTGGACAGCCTTTGAGGGAGGGTGATGTGGAAACCTAGTGCAGAAGAAATGTCTAGGAATCTGTGAGGTAGATCCTAGCAAGGTCTCCTCATAATACAGAATAAGTAAATTAAACCAGTCATCTTCAGATATTGGTTTCTAAGAGAAACCAAGGACTCCTAGAAAAATAATTTAGTGTAGAATTTTTAAAAAACTGCAAAAAAATGGTGTTGAGCAGCTTGACATGCTAGAAAGTAACAAATGGATAAAATACATCAAAACATAGTGACATTCTTAAGTGGACACCACAGGCAAATGAAAGAAACTATGGCCAAAATTGGGTCAACCTAAACAAAGAAATAGAAATGCCAGGTAACCTCATATGTAAAAGGAATACATAAGTCTATAGTGGGTCATCTGTATTTCTTTCTCTTATGTTCCTGAAGTATTTCTCTTGGGGTTGAACATGAACTAAAACAGCCAATATCTAGAAATGCCAAAGAAAATGGCCCAAGTTTGTAGTGAAATGAGACACAGTAGTGTAGTAAAATAGAAAGATGAGTATTTAGCAACTCAGAGTTCCTGGAGAGAAGATAGATGTTCATGAAGTGACAAGATACAGAGGGGTATTCAATTAGTGATCAGAGAGCAAGAACAGGAGTGGCTTTGGAAGTCTGTGTTGCTTAAGATTCTTCTTCTTTATTACTTATACTTTCCTGGAGGACTTTGCATTAGATACTTTGAAGAAAACATGCAAATGGAGGAACATATGTATAGGACTCTATACTCCATTTCTCTAATTAGGACAATTAATCTAGACCTGATTAGGGAAATGCAGAAAGGAGTTTCTGTAGAATCAACGGTTACTCAATTCTTTTGGTTATGATGACAATGAAAATACTTATGAATTCCAGAGAACCAGTAATGTTTATCCTTCAAGTAAGTGATATTTTCCATGTTGTTAGTGTGGAGGGTAACCATTTTCACAATAACTGTGGTTTGAGATAGAGTTTGATTTAGTAAATTATATAATAAGTTGTCTGTGACTTATATCTGATAACATTTCAAAGAGGCTTATGAAACATACCATTTAAATTAACTCTATTCTTGTACATTTGATTTCTTTCATATAATTATTAAAGACTCAAGAGATGATGGCCACAAGTTGATTATACAGTCAAAGATGAGAATTGCCATCCAGGGATATGTTCTGGGACATGGCACTGGTGGGATAAAAAAAATAGATTCAGAGAAAAAGAGTTTTTCATATTGTTGAAATTGGGTGGGAGGCTCTTCAAAAGTGAGTAAGGTACAATCAAACACTGAAAGATGACTGCTGAGGTCTTAGAGTAAATTATGAGGATTGAACTTAAGAATTGTTCCATCTTCTCAAAAAGGACAACCATGAATTTCTCCATAAGGTAGTATACGAAGAAGGGAAATTGGGATTCCTAAGACATTGTCATTGGGTTAATAATATTTACGGCCATGAAGAAGAGCAAGTCTTAATTTTCTTATGATCTTCACTCCATATACATGATAGACAGCCAGCCAATTAAAAATTAGTAGAGAGGAGTTGTTTTACACTACATTTGAACCTCCATTAGGGTTTTAATTTGCTAAAAGAGCAAAAGAAAACATCCTAAAAGATTGGATTTCACTAATGATTAGTGTTCACAATTCTGTGGGTGATTTTGGCTAACATTTTTGTTGATGTTACTATGATGAGTTTTATTGGAGGTGACTTCCTGACAGGTCTGACAGTACTTTCTCCTCTGTTGTGTCATTGTTGATTACTTAGGGAACCTCATCTAGGATTGCCTAAGCTTGGTGGCCTGATGTTGTGAGGAAGGGATTCAAGAAAGAGAAACCTCAATGTGCAACTCTAAAGTTCTGCTTTCTCAGGTTCTGTCCCATTGATCCAAACAAACTACATAGCCAAAGAAGGAGTTAATGTGGGTGCTGATTACAGAAATACCTGGTTACCAGGAGTCATGGTCCATAGGGAGCTACTAACTGCCTCTCATAATTGCAATTTCAAAATAAACATTAGATTCTAATAAATTAAATTTGCATTAATATGCCCTGTGTGATAGAGTGGTTACATGGGAAATACAGGTCAGGCAATGTTCCAGAACTTTTTAAGCCAAGGTTATTGGTTTCTAGTAATTATCTTCTGAGGCCCAAGTACCGCTTTAATTGACCAAATCAATAACTTTAGTTGAATTTTGTTCTCCTGTGTATTAACAACCGAGTTTCTGTAGAACTAATTGGTTTCCTGGGTATACTCTCTGCTAATGTGACTATTTCCTAACACCAAACTGCTCCTCACCTACTTACTCCACTTTGTTGAATACAACAAATAAACATATGTGTAGTAGGTAGCCATTCTAGCTTTGATCTGGAAGTTCCAACCCCCATTGAGGCTTTGGTAACTGTCACGCCTACAAGGTGGGGCCAAGAGAGGACCCTGAAGACCTGAGATCTGGAGAGGCCGGCTCTCTTGGTTCTTGGACCCAGGATGCTGAAGGTAGACTGAGCAGAGTTCTCCAGAGAACACCACTGGACTGTGCTACACCTTTCCCAGACCCTGCAACCTATCCCTTCACTTGTAAGTTGCCTCACAAAATAAACCTCCCTTTTAACTATGTGGAGTGGCCTTAATAATTTCACCAACACATATGGATAGTTATGTAACTTTAGATCAATTTTATTTAACAAGAAAGCTCTTCATGAGTTTTCTCATAATCGTGGTGTTTAATAGATACATGGCTTTCTTACCAACACTGTTTGTTGTAGGTACCAGGATTTGAAATAAGTGCCAAACATTTGCCATAAACTAAGTATGATGATCTATATCTGCTATATTCATGCTGAGGCCTTAGAAAGTGATCACTACAAATTGAAAGCCAGCCTGGACTACATAGTGAAGCAGTACCCTGGTATATATACATCTGAAATGATTAAGATTGGAGATAGCACATTTCAACTTCTTCCTTATACTTTTTTTTGAGATATTTCTTCACATATACTAGAATTTTGTTGAAATTTTAACTATAGTCAGGTGCTTGCTGTAAAGACTATTCTATCCATATTGCCAATGGTGAAGTTGAGGCTAATATAAAAAAGTGAATGCTAATAGTTATAGAATTAGTACGGTTAATAAGGTAAGGCTAGAACCATGAGAAGAATTTTAGATCTTCCTTGTATGTGTTAAAATAAGTTTTATACATCTCAGTTTAAATTTTAATGCCAAAACTGGAGCAAATTACATAAACTTGTAAATGCAAATTATGTTTTCCATCTTGTGATAGTATTATCTCATACAATTAGTATGATTACATTAATGTAATTTTTTTTTCAGTAGCATCAGTGAATCCTGGACCTTGCCCATAAAATGCAAGCACCTATCCTTGAATTATATAACCAAACTTTTCTCTAATTTTTTTTAAATTTCAAGATAGTATACCATGAAGTTGCCAAGCATAGTCTAAAATGTGGTATATAGTTCTGGCAGGCCCTACAATCCTCTTGCTCCATCCTTCTGTATAGCCTAGAATATAGGTCTTCACCATCATTGGGCACTGTTATTTTTCCATATCTTATTATCTTCCATATCTCATTATCTTTTTGAAGACAAGACTTAAAGTCTTGTAGAACAGTTAAGAAGTAAGGAATAAATCATCTAAAGCAATAATGCAGAGTACTCAAATGTATTAAAAAAGAAAAGTAAATCAGACCAAAAAAATGGTTAATTGTGAAATTGTGTAACAGTAAAAAGCAATCTGTACATTTATGAAGGCTGATATAGTCAGATAGGGCTTGAGAAAAATGACCCTTGGACTTGTCTTTAAATCTATTAGGCTAACCTTTATCTTGACCCCTTAAGGTCCTCAGAGAAGAGTATTCATTCATTGTCTCTAATAACATTTTAGAGGCATGAGTCCACTATCAATCACATCTCAACCATCAGGGTAAGATTGCCTTGCCTCTGCCTATTGAGTGCACAGATCCCCTCTGTATTGTGTTATTTCTGCTTCTTCATTATTTCACAAATACTCATACTCTGACCCAGGATCTAACTATTCACTTCTAGCTTATCTAGTGTCCTCGAGTCTAAAAGGTCCAGGTTCTTTATGATAAGCACTTGCATTGAGGAAAGTGTGCTCTTCAAAAATATGTGCTCTTACTCTAAGTACCTGTGGTAAAAGAATAGTCATGAAATTTAATAAATAAGAAATGAAATGTTCAGTTGGAGACCAAAATTGCTTTACAGCAGTACAATAAAATAAAGCACAAGCTAGTTGCCCTCAGCACTAAACTATTATTCACACACAGCAAAATATGAAGTAGCCCTCAGGGTTGCTTGACCAGAAAGGTATGAGTGATAAGAGTTTTATTTATTTGCTTTTAACCTCTAAGAAAGTGGGAAGGAAGGATAGAATTTCTCACATTAAATCAAGCAAAAGGTAAAAATCTGCTCTGTGTTATTCTGACATTTTCCTCTTCTATTATTCTGAGAAGTTGGTACTAGACTGAATTAAATCTGTATCTTATTTATTCTTTTAGATAATGTGCTCAATGAATGCTATAAAGGTCCTTTCTCTGTCAAAAATGGAAAAATCATTTCAGACATGTAGAAGAATCATTCCAGGTCACTGAAAAGTAACATTAACTAGTAGCCATATTAAATCTATTGTTTACCACAATATCTATATGGTATATGTTGTATAATATTAAGCTAAAAGTCTTTTATTTGACAGGCCATTGGAGATCACTCAGTGGGAAAAATGCTTAATACTCAAGCAGGAGGACCTTAGTTTAGATTACCGGTTCCCACATAAAAAGTAGGGTGCAATACACATGCCTTTAATCCAAACTTTGGGGTGACAGAAGCAGGATGATTCTTGAAGTTTGGTGAACAGTAAATCAAGATGAATTTGTGAATTCCATGCTCGGTGAGCGATCTTAACTTAAAAAAATGGGAAATAATAAAGACAGACATGTAATGATGATCTCTTGCATCTACATGCACAGTCACAAATACACACCTGCATACATACAGGCAATAAGCACACACACACATACACACACACACACACACACACACACACACACACACGTTGGGTTAACCTGCTTTAATAAATAGAACATTGGTTTGGATAAACAGCCATATGGGTAGCAGGCTTAAAGGATTACAGGTAATTTTTAAGAGAGCAGATAGCAGTTTTAGACAGTTTGTTTCCTTACTGAAGTAGAGAGTTTGTAGAAAGCTATTCTTTGTTTATGTATCAACATTTTGTCCATGTCTTCAGCAATAGCCAGCCATTCCTCATCTTGAACATAGTCTTTGAGTTTTGTGGATGGAGCAGATAAGATGCTGATTGGAAGATGAACATACTATAACTGATTCTTTATGGCTCATATTTTTGAAGAGTTACTATTTTTTGTGTTCTGTCTGTGCTTCCTGTATATTTGATTGGCATCACTCCAGTTCTAACACAGAAATAGGAAGACTGTGAGATGAGACAATAGGTGTCCTATGTTCATCACAAAGCATTTTATCCACCAAGCGTTACTCTCTTTGCTTGTTTACAGTGTAGGGAATGTACTTGTCTCTTATCTTCTGGTCACAAAAGAAAATAAAATACTAAAAAGCGGTAAATAAACAACAAAAATGCAGATTCACAACAATAAAAGGATGAATCTAGGGCCAAATTGATCTATATCTTATATGATAAAACTTTCTTTAACCAAGAAGATTTCTAATCAGAATTTACCATCCTAATGACTCAGACCCACATAATTCAACAAATTGATAAAATGTCCTTCTTTTCTAGAGTCAGTATTGTACACTTTCTTCAATCTTATTTCCTTCCAACTAAAACATTAATGTAGGAGTTCACCTCAATTTTTATTTGGTGGTGTCTGACAAATTCTTCACATCTGGTATTATTTTTGTATCTAGGGAAGATCAACCTCTACCAATTCTACTTTCTCTTTTAGGAGCTCTTTTTCCTTTGCTCTTTCCCAGGCTAGAATTAAATCTCATGCCCTATGAAAATGATGTTGCAATTCCCCATTGTATATTTCCTCTAGTCCCAAGCCCCTATATTAGTTATTCACAATCTATAGATAAATTGCCAAAAATAAGGATGAGATAGAAAATATCCCTAAATCTTTCTAAAATATGTCTGTAAGAATTACTGATCATGTCTCTTGATATTAAGCAAGGTAAGAAATAAGCTGTTTGGGAAAACCTACATTGTCAACTTAACTGGATTTAGGATCTCCCAGGAAATATGTCTCTGAAAATGTTTATGAGGATGGTTTTAGAAAGATTTACCCAAGGACGAAAAAACTTACTTTGAATGTTGGTGGCCCTACAAGGAGAAAGCAAGCTAAGTTGCTGTTTCTCTGCTTCCTTAATGTAGATAGAGTGTGAATACCCAAATAATACTACTGCCATCATTCTTCCTTTCTCTGTCACAGAAGACTGCTTCTCTTCTTAAATCTTGAGCTAAAACAAGCCCTCCCTCCCGTCCTTCCTACTTCTTTCCCTCCTGAAGTTAACAGTATTTGGTATTTTTGTCATAGCAACAGGAAACTCACTAGTAGAGAATATTAATGCTGTGAAGTGGGAATGCTTTTCTGATACTGTTGACCACGTGATTTTAGGCCCCAGATACATGTTTGCAGGAACCTTTGGAGAACTTGGAGAGAGAAGCAAATGGTCCCTAAAGTGCTGTAAGCAGAGAGGGACTAGAATGTTGTCAAAGTTGCTTAGTTGGCCATTTCAGTGGCAATTTCCTGAATTGTTGAGAGAACCAAGGTGAAGAAGTTTCAGATAGAAACAAGAATTCTATTAGGGATTTTGGGTAAACTCATTTATTTCATATTCTAATAAAGAATCTGGCTACATTGTGCATATGTCCTGAGAGCTCTAGTGAAGCTGTATTGAAAAGTAATGGACTAATATCTTTTTTAGAGGAAATTTCATGACAGCATAGTATTTGTCCTGTGGAATGGTTGTTGCTCAGTGTCTTTATTTGCATTTACAAAAAGACAATGGAATAAGAACAAGCAATAGTTAAAAGACAATGATATGAAAAATGTAGAGTTTGTTAAGGAAGGAGTTTGAATGGTGACCTGAAGGGTGAAGGGAAAACAAAAGTAATTGCTCATAAGATTAGCACCATTGTAAAGAGATCCAGTAACAGGCATGGTTTCCCTCTTTTAGAGTGGGCCATGAGTACAATTAGTGAGCCATTGGTTAGTTCCATGTTATATATGCCACTATTTCATACTTGAGTTCCTATGCATAATGATCATTATTGTGGTTCATAGGGGTCATAGAGCAGTAGGACTGTTGGTACTGTTGGTAACTGCCATCTCTTAAAAGCTTACATGGAAGCTTCTGCTACCATAAAAAATAGGCCTCAGGGAGAAGGCTTTTAGGTCATATCTAGCTCAGTTCCTCTAAGTTATGTGTTCAAAGTGTATGATGTAACAAAAGATAAAGAAAGGAAGTCATGAACTTTAGAGAGAGAAAGAGCAAGATTGGTTCAGAGGAGAAGTTGGAAGGTAGAAAATGATATAATTATATTAAAATTTCAAAAAAAATATTTATATATACATACATACACACATACACACATAAATACATATACACACACATAATATTTATATAATTCACTTTCTCTGCAATGGAACCACAGGAACAGTGCTGGAAGGTCAGACAACATCTGTGAAAGGTCTTAACTTGTGAGAATGAAAATTCACTTGATAGGCTGGAAGAGCCTGAACTGAGAATACACTGCTCAAAAACAGCTAAATAGAGAAATGTTTTCCTAGATTTAGTCTTTGAAGCACAGAAATTGCTGCAATCAAAGTCCAAGACAATCAGGCTACACTTTGAAATGCTAATAGAACTCAGCAGTGTCTCCCATCTTGCACTGTTTTTGTATACTTGAAATGCAGGAAGATACATGAAAACTTGTGTACAGATTGAAGAAAGTTGCTGAGGCAAAATGTGTGACAGGATGAAATTTCCTGTAAGCAGACCATGAGAGATGATTGCATGAAGGTAGCAAGGTGAGCTCTACATTGTAATGGACACTCCCAGAATAACAACATTGTTAAAACCATGGGACACCTGCTGGAGAAAGTTCAGAGAAAGAGTAGATCCAAGCTACAGATCTGGAATGGTGGTGCTACTCTAGCTGCTTGTAGTTCATAAGAGTTGTGTGATATTTTGATTTCGTTCTGACAAATAAAGCTTGCTTGAAGTCAGAGGGCAGGGCCAGATAGAGGTTTAGAGGAGACAGAAAGTAGTAAACTGGAGTTGAGAAAGGATTGCAGACTTTTGGATGGAGGAACTAGAGAGGTAGGAAATGGTTCTGGCTGCTCCCAGGCTTTTCTGATCTTTCACATTTTTACGCTGATATCTGACTCCTGATTTTTTTATGGATAAGATTAATTAAATTAATGCTTCACCTGGCATCCAACTCGGGGCATGAATTCACCAGATAGCCACTTGGCACTGACTTTGTCGTTGCTGGCATCCACCGGAACCTCAAGCAGGAACTGTACCCAGCAGAGTCACCACACCATCTGCTAGCTTTTTCCTTTCTTCCTCAAGCCCTCTGAGTGTGTATGGGATTCTCCTGTTGCAGCCTCTCTGCAGCAATCTCCACAAGCCCCAAACTCCACAGGTGTCTGAAGCCAAAGGTGGCTGGAGTTAGCCCCTCACCACCGCAAGTTCTGCCTTCAGGCAGAACTCTCTGTGCTTTTACTTCTCACCTGCCTATCACATGACACATGCTGCTTTCCACATTCCCTGTGCATACCTTTCAGATGGCTAGCTCTTTAGCTCCTTTTCCCCATGGGTTGTGTTCTCCCCTGGACCCCCTCCTCAGGCTACTGACATGCAAGCAGCAGCAGCTGGCCTCAGGGAAGCTATGCACTGCCTGTGTTCACTGCTCAGACATGCTGTGCAGCAAGAGCTAGCCTCACACTTCACTGTCATTGTCAGCAGGTTTGGTGAGACAACTGGGCCTACTGAAAGGGAGGAAATTGATTTAAAAAATGTAAGAAGATATTTAAGAGGTTTATTCCCTACATAAAAAAAGGGTAAATGTTAAGATACATGGAGTTAGGTCTCTGTATAGTTCTACAATGGATGGCTTGAAAATGGACCAATTAAATGAAGGGATAATCAACTTAGCTGGTATTGACAAGATGTTAATTGTCAATTTGATAATTCTTATTTTGTTCCTAAAAAATTTGCTTGATATCAGTGTTAAATACAAAAAAAAAATTGACTGATAAGATAAAATCCTCACAAAGACAGACTAATGGAACTAAGAAAAATATTCACACACAGGCAGAAGCATTTAAAGCAGAAGTTACCACATCAGGGCACTATGAAACTGAAGGGGAACAGTCCAAGGTTATTAGACAACCAACCTTAATTTATCTAGTTACCATTCAAGAACAACAATCAGATGACAGGCATCCACAGGCTATTCAGAAGTTAATTGGGAACATACAAAAAAAATTAGATTTGAAGAGATCCAAGGAAACAATAGCTTCATATGGCATGCATTCACTTTGTGTAAAGCAGATGTTAAATTCATGGTCCACTCAGAACAGAATTATTCTACAAGACTACAAAGATCTAGTTATAGCAATATTAGAGTATGGTCCTCAGCTACAATGGAACACTTGGTAGAGAGATGAAACTAGGGCCATCGAACAGCAAGATAGGGCTAGGTGTTATAAGATTTCCCAAGATCAAATCCTTGGTGAAAGCCTTTATGCTGTTGTGGAAAGACAGGTTACATTTAATGATCACACCTTGTCCCTATGCCATACAGAAGCTTAGAATGCTTGGGACAAGATTCAAGAATTAGGAAAAAGGACTGAGTCATTTACGAAAATTATAAAAGCCCAAAAGAAGCTTTCAATGTATTTTTGCAAAGTTTGACTTCAACAGTAAATAGAACAATATAATATCCAGAAGTTAGATGGATATTAATTGAAACTTTGGCTTTTGAAAATGCTAATTCACAATGCAAAAGGAAATTGGGACTTTAAAGATAAGATCAGCACCCACAGAAGAATGGATCCAAAATATACAGTCAATATTGAATCTCATAACCATGATGATGCTTGGATAGTAGAGATTTCCAAGGGCTTGAATAAAAATAAAATTAAAATTTTCCTAAACAAGGTCATCTAAAAAATAATTGTAGGGAGGGCACTCCTAGAAACAATATTTTTCTAGAGATAATTCAAACAGAAGGCCTCAGCCTTCTGGATATGCAGAAGGTGCAGCAAAGGCTGACACTGGACCAATAAATGCAGATCAAGGGACAGACAAGGTAACCCTTTGCCATTGGCAAACACCTTGGGGGGTGCTTTCTTAAGCCCCCATATCAAAATTGGTTCAATCATTCCCTGTAACAGTGGGGGAAACTCCTCCACAGAGTAATTAAATGACCCAATGCCTGTTTTAAAAAACTGTACTCCTCTGGATGATAGACCAGCTTTAGAATATAAAACAAAAATTTCAGGAGAAATTATACAGAAAATATTTCGCCAAACTTATATAAATGTTCAAAGACCAAAGTTAAAAATATGAATGAATGACATTGTTAATGAGGGTCTTGTAGACACAGAGGCAATAATTGCCCCACAACCGTGACATCCAAATTGGCCTTTTCAGGAGGTAAATATTCAGCTTTTAGGGATTGGAACTTTATCTCAGGTAAAACAAAGCTAAAGATGGGTCAAATGTATAGGGCTAGAAGGACAGAGAGGAAAATTAAAGCCATATGTGGCTAACATAGCAATGATTTTATCAGGATGTGATTTGTTGCAGCAATGGAATACTCAGATTAACATTCCTCCAATCTTAGAAACAAACCATTAACTGACATATGTTTCTAGAAAAAATATTAAAAGGTATTATAAAGAACAGTCACTAACCATTCAGGTTGTACATAAACAAGGCATAGCAGCTGCTATGTATTTCAAAGGTACCAACAGCCCTACCTTTAAAATGGTTAACTGGCAAACCTGTGTAGGTGGAACAATCACTTTTGCCACAGATAAAATTACGGGTCTTAGAAGAGCTAGTAGAAGAGCAGCTAAATGCTCAACATATTGAAGAATCAACCAGTCCTTGGATTTCTCCTGTATTTATTAAAAAAAATCTGGAAAATGGAGAATGGTAACAGATCTAAGAGCTATTGATAAGTTCATTCAGCCAATGGGCTCTTTACAGCTTATAATTCCTTGCTTTCTCTATTGCCTAAAGGATGGTCTATTATAGTGATTAATTTATTTGACTGTTTCTTCACTATACCTTAACAAGAATAGGATAGAGAAAAATTTGCCTTCACTGTGTCTACTGATACTTCTTGGCTCACTAAAAGATATCAGTAGAAATTTTTCCCACAAGAGATGTTAAACAGCCCCACCCTATACCAATATTTTGTACAACAGCTGTTGGAAATGATTTGTAAACAGTTTCTTCAATCTATAATTTACCAGTATATGGATGATAATGTACTAGCTGATTAGAATGTAGATACCCTAGAGAAAATGTTTGAAGAATTAAAGAAAATTTTGCTTTGTTAGGGATTTCAAATTGCTCCTGAAAAAAATGCAAGAAGGAGATTCTATTAATTATCTAGGATATAAGATAAGTTTACAAAAAATTTCAGTCACAGAAAGTACAATTAGGACAGATCAACTGCTGACTTTTAGTGACTTTCAAAATAATTGCAGGGAGATATTAACTGGCTATGGCCCAAAACTGAATTGACAGCTCAAGAACTAAGCAATTTATTTTAAACCTTACAGGGTGATAAAGACGTAAAAAGTCCAAGAAAATTATCAGCTGGGGCTGAGAGAGAATTGACTTTGGTAGAAAAGTACAGGATGCACATGTGGATCATTTGGACCAATAGATGATGTGGGATATATTTCTGTAATCTGTGAATATGTGCTGCTTCCATTGGTTAATAAATAAAGCTGCTTTGGCCTATGGCAAGGCAGGATTGAGGCAGGTAGGAAATCTAAGGAGATACACGGGAAGAAGGAAGAAGTCTGATAGATGCCAGCCAGCCACCCAAGTAGCAAAATGCCAGCAGACAATAATGCTATGGCCACGTGGCAATACACTGATTAATAGAAATAGGCTAATTTAAGATGTAAGAGCTATCTAGTAATAAGCATGAGGCATCCCCAAATATTTGTAATTAATATAAGCCTCTGAGTGATTATTTAAAAGCAGCTGCAGGAAGGGGAGGGACAAAGAAAAGCTATTGATTATACACAGCTTGATTGTATTCTGGTTATCTTGCCTTCTATACATTCTCTTACTGGAATTCTAATGCAGTGAGAAGACAGTATTTTAGAATGAATATGTTTTACCACAGACAGAGTAAAAAGTTAAAGAACTATGTAGAAAAGGCTTCTGAGCTTATTCTAAAAGGAAAATTGAGACTCCATCAATTAGTAGGGATAGACACAGCAGAAATTGTAGTACTATTTACTAATACTGAAATTACCTCTTTATGAGCAGATTTGATCATTAGCAAAGATCTTGGAGTAATTTTTTTGGACAGATTAACAGAAATATCCCAAAAGCAATAGAATTCAGTTCATAAAGAGAACTAATAGGATCCTTCTTCACATTGTATGGGAACACCAATTTCTGGAGCCCCTACATTCTATGTTGATGCAAACAAATCAGGAAAGGTAGGTTATAAGTGAGGAAATTTAAGGAAAGTGGTTCAAATCCCTTATAATTCTGCTCAAAATTCAGAATTGTATGCCATTTTCATGGTATTATTAGGTTTCCCAGACCCTATTAATATATTTACTGACTCTCAATATGCAGAAAGAGTTGTTCTACATATTGATACTGCTGAATTTAATCCAGATGGTTCAGAATTGATTTTGTTATTTGGTCAATTACAAGAAAGTATCAGAAGTGGAAATCATCCCTTATGTATGTATTACATATATAAAACACATATCAGATCCCATACAGGTCTACCAGGGCCTCTAGCACAAGGTAATGATAAAATTGATCAATTATTGGTAGGAAATGTGGTAGAAGCCTCAGAATTTCATAAGAAACATCACATTAATAGCAAGGGTTTGAAAAAGATTTTTCCATCACTTGGCAACAAGCCAAAGAAAATACAAGGAAATGTCCTACCTTTTCTTTTTATAACCAAACTCCACTACCAGCAGGAAGTAAACCAAAAAGTACTTAAAGAAATGAAATTTAGCAAATGGATAGGTTTTATTTTGTAGATATTGGAAAATTAAAATATGTTCACCATATGATAGATATATATTCAGGATTTCAAGGCTAATTCTGTAATTACACATTCTTTAGATGTTATGGCCACTATGGGAATATCTGTACAAATTAGTCTACAATGTTTCAGCATATGTCTCTAAAACTGGAACACTTTTTTTGCATATTACAACATAAAGCATATTACAGGTATACCCCACAATTCTACAGGGCAAGTAGTTATAGAAAGATCTAATCAAACTCTAAAAGATATGCTTAATAAACAGAAAGGGGTAATAAAGACCCCCAGAGATAGATTGTACAATGCTTTATTTATGTTAAATTTTCTAAATCCTAATGAGAAAGAAACAACAGCTACAGAGAGACGTTGGATAATAGAAAAAAAAACTGCTGAATTAAATCAGCCTGTATATGGAAACCAGATATGTGTTACATTGGGGAAAAGATTTTGATTTTGTTTCCACAGGGGAAGAAAAGCTATGGATACCATAAAAAATGACAAAGATTAAATGTGAACAAGAGAGAACTCTTGATTAGAAGAGGTGATAGTTCATTGAACAGCATGACCATTCAATATAAACTAACTTAAAAGACTAACAAATGCTTTTCATTTGATTAGCTACAGCTTGCTAAAAGGGAAACTCCCCAAACAGGATTGGGACACAGTTTTGTTTTTGTCTTTTCCAGAGAATGAAGGCATCTAACTAAGGAATCTGAAGATTACTGGTCAAGTGAGACATCTGAAGAAAATGGACGATTCATCCAGAGAAAATGTCCCAAGAAAAAGGGTAAATTGACCTATTGGAATATCACATTTCCAACAGGATAAAACTTCATAAATCTTCCCCAAACGTTTGTTTCTGCTGTTCTCTACAGACATGCGATGCAAATGGTCTTTTTGTAGTCCCAGTCCACTCAAAAATTAAAGCTAGCTTCTCTGATCTTTCAGGTTTTAGTGGCGATATCTGACTCCTGATTTTTTTTTGTTTTGTTTTGTTTTGCTTTGTTTTTTTTTTTTTTGTTTTTTTTTGTTTTTGTTTTTGTTTTTCGAGACAGGGTTTCTATGTGTAGTTTTGGTGCCTGTCTTGGACCAGGCTGGCCTCAAACTCATAAAAAACTACCTAGCTCTGCCTCCCGAGTGCTGGGATTAAGGCGTGCACCACCACAATTACTCTGCAACTCCTGATTTTTTATTGACGAGATTAATTAAATCAATGCTTCACAGATGATTCTATAAAAAACCAGATTTCAGAACTGAAGGATTTAGTGTTTCTTTCTGGCCCATATTCCAAACTTTTTGGAATGTGACTCTCTAGTCTTTATCAGTAAGTATTTGAAGAATGTGACTTTTTTTTTTAATAAAGCCTCATATTTAAGACTTTATCCTAGGTCTCAGAAGAGATTTTGAAGTTTGGAGATTTTCAGATAGTTGCTGGTAGCCATGGCATATATGCAGCAGATGGCATATGTATTGTCAGGATGGCTCTGTTTCTTATAGTTTTGCGAAATGTGACCTTAAAATGTAACTCCTATATTCAACATCAAAGTTTCTGTGGTTATATATAGCTGTAAGAACCAAGGATAGGGAGCCAAGAGGAGAAACTAGACAGAGGAACCAACATGAGAAACAGAGAGAGGAAAGGAACATGGGAGAGATAAAGAAAGTGACCATCAGACTTCTTGTGAGGTTTTTCCCTATTCTCTAAACATTTCTCAGATAGAAAAGTCTAGTTTCATGACTCTGGGCATTCTCTTTCAGCCCTGGTGTAGCCTGGACCTGGTTCTCTATGGCTGCAATAGAGACTTTTACAGTGCTGGTGCTCCTGAAATAAGAATGAATGCATCTTGTAGATGTGTTGGTACTTCGAAGCTCCACTACTCTGTAACACTCCTCGAGCACACACACAGGCACACATATCATATTTTCACACAAAATAAACGCTTTACTGTAAATTAAAAGACATAAAATTTGCTGTTTCTTGTAGTTGACAGATGGAAGACTAGAAGGTGATTATTTCCATTGAGATAATTATTTTAAGTGGAACCTCTTTTGTAGGTAGTAGCCCACTGTACGATTGGTGGAGAGTAATAATTGGAATGAAGAAGAGAAGTAATGCTAAATTAACTAGGACAATATCTTTAAGTGGGATTAATAGCTTTACATGAAACACATCTGCTAGAAGCACTCAAGGACAAGGTGTAGAATCCCATTGCCTGCTAGACTAGAGGCACCATCTCAAGAGCTCATTCTGCTGTGCTACTTAGGTGAAGAAGGGAGTATTTCTTGTCATTTTTTTTTTCTGGGATGATCCAGTCTCTGCCCTTAGGGAGATGAGAACTCAGCCTTCCAAATAGACAGACTCATCAATTCCAAAGCACTTTGCATTTTTTTACCTTAAAATTCAGTTTATTTCCTTAACTGTAAATCTGATTTTCATATAAATTCAAATGGTTTTATTTCTTTTGAATACCCAAATCCTGGCTTTCTGATAGTGTCAATGAAGCAAACAAACACCTGTGACCTTCCAGGATCCCTCATTTCCTACTGTATTTGAAAAATTCCTTTGACTGCCTTGTGAAAACCCACCACTGTCCAGGAGATTTCTATGAACATTTTCATTAATCTTCTACATTGTATTTTTCCAACTATCAGCTTTTTTTCCCTCGGTCCTTCAGAGTTGATAACCACCTCAATTTACTATTACAAAAGTAGTCATCTTAATCTTCTGCAAGTGGAGAACAAATCGCTATCTATTTATAAAGCAAGTTGAAAAAATAGTTCTTGCCTCAGCTTTCTCTCAGGTAAGCAGGGAGGTCAAATACATTCTTATCGCTTCTGGCAGCATTAGTGACCCTTTCTTTAGTACTTAGTAATAGAAAAATTGCTGCTGGTGGAGGTGTTAGCTCTCTTTTGGAAAAAGATGGAATGGAAATAAAAGGGGGAAGGAAGTACATCAACAGTGGGTTAAAGAGTGAGGGCACACATAAAATAATAACCAAAGAACATGTAAGAGGAACTGGGAAAATAATGAAAAGGTGAATATGGAAAAGTAGATAAGGAGGAACCAATAATGACAACGCAATATGAGGAGACAGGAAACAATACCTTGTTTCAAAAATTCCAAAACACTAGATTTGAACCCATGATGCTGTTATTTATTTTTTTCTTTTAAAACAATAATATCCCAGGGCATGCTCTGATGTTTGAAAATCACAGTAATCTATACAAACATATACATATATATATATATATATATATATATATATATATATATAGAGAGAGAGAGAGAGAGAGAGAGAGAGAAAGAGAGAGAGACATATTTAGTATTAGTATGTAAGCAGTTAATACGACAATTGACTTAAGTTTCTCATTCTATTGAGTGTTTTAAGTAATCTGGAAATTCTTTAAGGTAGATGGCAGGATGTCTTTCAATTCTCTTCAGATACCATACTATTTTAGGACAATGATTTGAATACATGCTTATTTGGTATATGTGTGATAATGAGTGGATTTGAAGTGTGAGTATGAAGTCTAGAAAGGAATGAATAATTAATATATTATTAAAGGAAGAAAAAGAAAGGAAGGAAGGAAAGAAGAATGGAAGGAAGGAGGAAAGGAAGGAAGGAAGACCCAGGAATGGTGGCATATGCATTTAATCCCAGCATTCTGGGAGGGATAGGTAAATGGATCTCTGATTTCCAGGCTATCCTAGCCTGGTCTACAGAGTGACGAGTTCCAGGACAGTCAGAGTTACACAGAAAATCCCTGTCTCAAAAAAACAAAATAAAGAAAGAAAAATCAAGCAAGAAAGAAAGATAGGGGAGTAAGGGGGAGAAGGTAGGAAAGGGGGGATATCCCTTATATTTATTCTATAAATTTAAATTCTGTCCTCAGTGATTTCAAATAGGAAGGACATGAGAATCAGAATGAAAGAAAGTGCTTAGTTTTATCAGGAGGAAAAACAGATAAGAGCTTTGCCAATCTAATCCCTTAACATGTAAAAGCAGCTCACAGCACAGGAACACAGTGAGCTGTTGATCAGAAAGCACACTGACTTACCCATCCTCCACAATGAAGCTAAATGGATTAGTATTTAGGTATGTCCCATAGAAAATACCTAAATACTAGAGAAAGGTGCTGAAATCAATTGTCCTGGGTACAGAAGCATTGCTGGAGTTCATAAGAAAATTCAGTTCCATGACCCAACACGCGTTTCCGTCATCCCACACTGTGCTTAATAAGTAGTCTGTAGGCTTGTGGTTAGGTTCCTTTTGATTCCTGGGTGGCAGGAGATCCTGCAGGGACCAGGGGGGCATAGCAAATGCTGCCTCCAATCCCAGAAGCAGTTTCCAGAATAGTACTCCCAGAACAGGGAAGAGATGGCAAAATGTATGGCCTGCTGTGTTAAGCAATCCTGCTGTGACAGGTGGGGGTCCAGAGAACACTTGTTTTGTAAAGACGGATTAGCAGGTTTGGAATTAATAATCTCTCAGAAGCTGGGCTCTCCAGAAAACAGGCCAGATTTGAATGGCAGAAATAAACTAGACTACAGGAAGGTAGGACTGGCTGGCTTTAAGTTTCCTAAACCAGAAGTTAGGCTTCCCATCGGGAGCCAGCAGATAGTGGAAAGTAAATGTAGCTTCACACAGCAGGGAGTCAGCCCAGAACACTGACAGGCAGGAGGGTAGAGGACACTGTCAAAGCCTTCAGATGGGTTCTGCACACTTGTCGCCACACATACAAAACTTCAGTATGCTGAGTGATTGAAAGGAGCCTGAGCCACTGGAATAAGGCAGGTTCTGACATGGGCCCACAGGTGCCCTTGATCTCTGAGAAGCCTTGCCTGGAGCTTTCTCGTCCCTGTAACATGCCTGATGATTAGAAAGCTCCGAGTATCAAAGACCTTCTCTGCCCAATTAAACTGCCAGCAACATTGGTGCTATGCTTCAGAATCTTTATCTCTATTTTTTTTTTTTGAAAGAGGATAAAGGCATTTTTTTCTCCAATTAAAAATACACCATGAAACAAATGTCACACTTGACCATGACAGTAAGGAGACTTCATTATGTATATTTTTCCAATACTACTGGAAACTCCATAAGAGATCAAAGATCCCCAAGTCTTTTATTTTTGCTTGAAAAAAAAAAAAGACATTTCTATTCATTTAGGAAAAACATTCTGCTGTCCTTTTAAGACTAACTCAATTCATGACTTTTTGTTAATTATCTTGATTTTGCTATCTGTTCAGAAGTTGAGCCCATAGAAAATACTCTCTCGGTAATAACAGGTTTTGATGAAAAAATAAATAAAACAAACAAAATTTCATCCTATCATTGCAGCAACAATACAGCAGAGCATGTTTTTAGGATTATTTTTATTATTTCTCACATCAGCTTTACTTGACAATTTATAAATGTGTTCTCCTGATCTTATTTTTCACCAGGATGCCATGCACATATCATATGGGCTCATAAAGAGGGTGCAGATTGTTTTAGAAAAGGAGATGTGACTTTACAAAAGGCTTCACCTGAATTCATCTTACAATCATTTTCTGTACTGTCATTGTTCACACAGAGATGAATAAAAGAGCTACATGAAGGGCCGAGAAGCTGGGATAATTAAATCTAAGCTACACTACCTGTAATCCAAACCAAAGAAGACTGGGCACACTGAAGTGAGAGTTTTTGTCTTTGTAAGTGGTTGACTTGAATCAACAACTGGCTGATTTGTTTTTCGTCTGAAATAAGTCTGTTTAGGAAATAATATCTGCCCACTGATGAGGTGAAAATCACCGAAAACCGATTTCTGAAATGCCCTGTCTTCTTTGGGGGAATCCATTTTGCCTTATGCCTTTGCCTCTTGTAAATTTCTGCTAGAATAAAAGAAAAAGTCCATGAAAAGCACACATTCTGAATGTCAATTACTCAGTTCAGAGACTCGAACTTATTTTTGTTTCTTTCTTCTAACACAGTATGAGCCTTCTAGGACTGGATATCCTCAATACCTGGTACATGCTACTGTGGTACTGAAAAGCTGTGCTAGTTTTCTCATGCATGTTACAAAATAGCCAGAGAGGGTGCAATTTAAAGGGGGGTTATTTAAGGTTCATTCAAGGCTTATGTGGCTTACAGTGTGAGGATTTGGGGGTAAATATCTATCATGGCAGGGAAAGCATAAATGGAAGGAGGGGGAGCCTATATGTCACAGGAGTCACACTGCATCTACATTAAGAAAGCACAAAAGGAACAATAAGTGGGGCCAGGCTATCAGATTTCAAAGTCCACAACAAGTGAACCACTTCTGCCAACAAGGAACTATCTTCTAAAGATTCCACAACCTTCCCAATTTACATCAACATATGTTTAAACACATGAGCTTATGGGGATATTTCACCATGAGAATACAACAGAATCATGGCTGGTTGTGCATCATGTGCTACCAAGCAGTGATGTACTCCTTATATGTGGGAAATTGAATGGTTGAGCTTCCTTACACCCAGCTTAACTTATATTAGTGTGCATTATGAATCCTGTGTCTCAAATAATTCCTGAAGTTTGTTTTTGGTCCTTTTGGTATCTTGACTCTGCCTAGATTTGCCAGCTATTCCTGATTCCTTGGGTCTCTTGATCTGTCATTTTCCCAACATAAACAAGTAGATGGCCATTGGAAGCCAAAGCTCTTTTGTTTTCATTTATGATCCAGATGATACATCACAGTCAGACAATACTGGCTGAATGTTTTGTGTGCCATACCAAACTTGTTACCAGGAGACAGATAAGGGTGCATGATTTTCAGTGACACAAGAAATAACCACATACTGTGGATGGACATAATAAAACACACACACACACACACACACACACACACACACACACACACACACACATTTATATGCATACATGTATATCAAAGAAATGTTTCATAGTTATAAAAAATTGAAGAAATATTTCTGATAATCTCAGCTCTCATTCATGTTATGCTGCCAGTAATCTAGACTTTCAAAGACTCATTTTTCTCAAGTCACCTGGAAAGAGCAGCTTTTTGTATAATTTAATAAATAAGTTGGAATACCATAACTTATTTTTAAAATCAAGATAATAGAGCTGTTGAAGTGGTCAGCTTCAACAATTTACCTTTCATTCCAGAAATGATATCTCAACATAGCCCATTTTACTGGATGCTCTGAAATTTTACTCAATAAACTCCAGCTGTAATTTTCCTGGGTTTGTTTCCTGCCCTTTGACATTCAAATGTCTTGCCTGTGATTCTGGAAGAGTTCTTAGTTCTTTCTCATTAGTTGTAAATGCCATGCTATCAGTACAAAGAACATGTGTGATCTCTGATGAAAAGAAAAGGTAACCAAGAGCTCTTTGCACTGAATAATCATGATGCATGGTACATCATAATTGAGACCTTCCTGCAGTACCACAGGAAATACACTAAAAGAATGCTGTTTGACGGTAAAGCGATTATAGTAGACCTCAAAAGTATCACCAAAGATATTGACAGAATTATTGCTGTATACGATTTACCAAGTAAAGTATTGACTTGGATAAGCAATGGAGCCATTCATGGTACAGTGGTTATTGGAGTTTCTACTTGCTTGCGCTTACAATAATCCACTGTAATTCTCTAAGATCTAACTTTTTTCTTCCTTTGTCTTTCTTCTTCTTTTTTTTTTTCAATACAGACTAAATAGATTAGTTGAAGAGTGATGTGGTGAGAATTGCCACAATTGCATATAAAGTTCTTCACCTTGCAATCTCATTGGAATATGGTAGTTTTTGTTGTTTGCTTGTTTTTTTTTTATTGTTGTTGTTTTGTTTTGTTTTTTAACATATCCCAAAGTAAGGACAGTTCCACTTTCTTTCATTTAGTCTTTACTACTCTCATAATCCTTACCTCACAAGGCAAGGAGCAAAGTTGGGGATTCTGCTAACTGTTGGCTGTGCCTATTATGCATGCTGAAGTTAAGCAAATAGCAACAGAGTGAGTTGGAGGGAACACTGGACCCATTATGAGATGAACCTGGTAAAAACTCCATTGAAGTCAATGAGATGGCTCATCAGACTTAGCAAACATGCCTGGCATCCTGTATTCAACCCTCTGAAACCATGCAAATGTGGAAGGAGAGAACTGATTCCACAATGTTGTCTTCTTACCTGCATATGCATAACATGATGAGTACACCCACACATATCATGCACATACAAACAATAACAATAAACAAATTTTTTAAAACCTCTATTAATCATGTGTCATCTAAAAGCCTATATATGCTGGTTGGTGGGTGTGGTGGTTTCAATTAGAATGGCTTTCCTCATCCTGGATTGCCTCGCCCAGCCTTAATACAAGGAGAGGTGCTTCTTCCTGCAACTTGATATGCCATGCTTTCTTGACACCCATGGGAGGCCTACCCCTTTCTATACAGAAACACAAGAGGAGTGGATTGAGGCAGGTAGGGCCTAGGCAAGGTGAGGGGAAGGAATGGGAGGAGAGAGCAGGGAGGGGAATCTGTGGTCTGGAGGTAAAACAAAAAGTAAGCAAATAAATAAGTAAATAGATAAATTAAATAATGGCTCCAATAGACTCATGTAAGTGTTAGAGGTTAGAGGAACCATGCCACTGGGGGTGGGGTTTGAGATTTCACAAGTGTAGGCCACCTTCAGTCTCTCCTTGCTGCCTGTGGACCAGCTTTTTGCCTGCCTGAGCACAACTCCTCTGAAAGGCTCCTACCCAAAATGTCCATGCATATTTCACATCTTTACCATGCTTTCCATCCATCCCTGACACTCTGGCAAAAGGATTTTAAAAGAGAACAACTCCTGGTAGGAGAGGCAGCATGGAAAATTTTCTCATGTGTTTTATATAAGGATGTTATCCCATTTATGAAGACAATGTCACCAATAATTCCATCTTTGTCCCAATTCTGATATGATCACATGGACTACATATGGATTTGTAGTTCAGCAAAGTTAACTTCCAGCTATCATCAACGTACAAGATTGTCTTCTGTGCTCTCATACAATTAGTAGTGACTAACATTATGACTAATTTAAAGTATTTCCCACTCCCTCTAAACTTTAATCATGTTCTATTGAAAGGGTGAAATATTTGGGTAGAGGAGTTTGACTGGTTCTAAACAATAACGTAAGAGTATAATTGTAACAAGAATCTTAAAAGGTCTTATTAATAAAAACAAACCCGGTGCCAGTTATTGGGGCAAATGCTCGAAGATCAAAGAAGCAGAACAAGCCACAGCCACCTCACCTTGCCAATTTCTCAGCTGATCCTGTTTCCTCAGACTGGAAGCCTCTGTGTCCTCATATGAATGAATCCCATCTGAATTGCTGTTCAAAAGCCTAAAAGCTTAACCAGGCTCCAGTTCCTGTTCCTCACACCTTATATACCTTTCTTCTTACTGCCATCTCTTCCTGGGATTAAGGTGTGTGTCACCATGCCTGGCTTTTTCCAGTGTAGCTTTGAACTCACAAAGATTCAGATTGAACTCTGCCTCCAGAATGCTAGGAATAAAGGTGTGTGTGCCACCATTTTCTGGCCTCTATGTCTATCTAGCGGCTGTTCTGTTCTCTGACCCCAGATAAGTTTATTAAGGTGCACAATATATTGGGGAACGCAATATCACTACAAATAATGATCTCATTCTCAGATGTGTCATTATACTGCTTCATCTAAAGAAATTCAGGGGATTATGTCATCTAAGGCTTTAGCTTTTTTTTTTTTTTTTTTGCTTATTTCATAATTCTTCAACATTTCAAAAGCAGAACAGGGCAAAACATCCTAAACATTGTAATAATAAGAATATTATCCAGAAAATTGTACTGTTTATTAATTTCATGGAAAATAAAAATAGAAGGGCATTTTGGATGACTCTTCTTAAAGGCAAGTTTGAAATACTCTTTGTGTTGTTTAGAAACTGTATTCATTAGATGAAATTAATGTACTGAATAGATAATTATAATAAAGGATCATACTTAATGATACACTGCCTTGCATAATTCCTCCAGGAAGAAAATAATATTTGTTCTTTTCCTAATTATGACTGTAGTTAAGAGCATGAAGTAGATACAGGGCTGTGAACATGACTTGTGTGATTAGCAATTTCTTTTCTTTGCACCATTGATTTAAATATGCCAGAGACAAATGGGCGAGATATGTTTCTATGTATTCTATATCTTCAAATATTCTATGTTAAATAGACTTCTGATTCAGAACACACTAAGTTAATAAAAGCTCACTGATAAATGCAAATGGCAGTCACATTATCTTTAATCAAATAATATAAAACCAGAAAATTACATTAGAATATTCATAGAAATCATAGATAAAAGAACCGGATAAAATTTCATGATTGTATAGTTTAACCATATTTTTTTTTATTTATCATATAGTATAAGAACTTAAAAGTGCATCTAACTTATCCATGCCATGGAATGGCCAGATGGCAAAGTCAATTTTTTTATTTTCTTCCTATGAAAAAACATAGGTTTCAGGTAAGATTTCAGTCATGTAATTATCCAAATGAGCAAAATTTCTCTGAAAGGCTTTATGTAGCTGGAAGTTTCTCTGGTCCTGCCTGGCCCAGTGGTTGGGAGAAATCTCTCCCACCTGTGTCCCACAGCACCTTGGTCCCAAGTAAATACACAGAGGCTTATATTAATCATGAACTGTATGGCCTGTGGCAGGCTTCTTGCTAGCTAGCTCTTATAACTTAATCCATTTCTATTAATCTACAAATTAGATTAATTTAGATTGGTCACTTAGATTGGTCTTTTGATTGGTCAATTGGTCTATGCATTCCACTTGTTGAATTTTGCATTTACTCATTTCAGTTTTTCATTTCCAATAATTTATTTTTTCTTTCTTTCACTTTTTTTTGTGATGGATAATTCTTGATTCAATTTGACATACCTGTGAAGAGAGAACGTCAATTGAGGAATTGTCTCCACCGGGTTGTTCTTTGGGCATGTCTGTGCGTCATTTTCTTGATTGTTGATTAATGTGGGAGGACCCAACACATTGTGAGTAGTGCCACCCATGAACAGGTGGTACTGGGAAGTATAAGAAAGGTAGCTAACTTGAGCCTGGAAGCAATCCAGTGAGCAACATCCCTCCATGGTTTCTTCTACAACTCCTATCTCTAGATTCATTATCTTATCAATGATGGATATTAACTTGTAAGTCAAATAATCTCCTCCCCCCCCACCAAAAAAAATTGCCACTTAGTTGTGGCTTACCGGTACTTTTACATCTTGCTTCTCCTGGTGGCAGCTGGTGTCTCCTTGTTTCTCCTTTCTTCTTCCTATCTCTCTCCTTGGATTTCTCACCTGTGTCTAAGCTGCCTTGCCACAGGCCAAAGCAACTTATTTATTAACCAATGGGGACAACATATATTCACAGCATACAGAAACATCCCCTAGCAACTACACCTAAGTTGCTATCCATGCATATTTTACATCTTTACCAAGCTTTCTACCCATTCCTGATAATTCCTGTTACTATGACAAAATGACTCTAACAGGGACTAATATTGTTTCTTCACAAGGTAGGAAGGTGGAATGGCAGAATGGAAGGGAAATCCCCTCATACTTTTTGTATAACGTTAATTTATCTCATCTGTTAAAATAGGATCCCTGATCATCTCCTATATTTCTAGCAATATACCTGTAATTTCTCATTGAAGTAGAAGTTCTTATGAATAATGCTGCTATGAACATAATTGAGCATGTGTTTCTGTGGTATGATTGAGTATTCCTTGGGTATATGCCCAAGAGTGGTATAGCTGGGTCTGAGGAAGATTGATTCCCAATTTTCTGAGAAACTGCCACACTGATTTCCAAAATGGCTGTACAAGTTTCTACTCCCAACAACAGTTGAGGGGTGCTCCCCTTGCTCCACATCCTCTCCAATATAAGCTGTCTGCAGTGCTTTTGATCTTAGCCATTCTGACAGGTGTAAGATGGTAACTCAGAGTCATTTTGATTTGCATCTCCCTGATGACTAAGGATGCTAAGCAATTTCTTAAATGTCTTCTGGCCACTTGAAATTCTTCCTTTGAGAATTCTCTGTTTAGCTCTATAGCCCATTTCTTAATTGAATTGAGCATTATTTTGATGTCTAGTTTCTTGAGTTCTTTATATATTTTGGATATCAGCCTTCTGTCAGATGTGGGGCTAGTAAAGATCTTTTCCCATTCTATAGGCTGTCATTTTGTCTTATTTACTCTGTCCTTTGCCTTACAGAAGCTTCTCAGTTTCAGGAGGTCCCATTGATTGATTGTTGCTCTCAGTGTCTGTGTTACTGGTGTTATATTTAGGAAGTGGTCTCCTGTGCCTTGGTTCCATGAGTATAATTATGTCTCAAAAATTTTTTAATAGTTTGTCCTCAAGACACTTTTCTATGTGCTTTGTTTTTTCTACAACTCTAGTATATGCATTATTTTTCTTACATATCCCAACTGTCTTCCTTTATAAATCCAAATTTTAGGGTTCTTTATATTATATACTTTATAGGTTAAATTTTCTATATTTTATATAAAAGAAATCTGCTCAATCATAAAACTAATTGCTTATTTCTTCTGAAAGTTGTTATATTATCATTGTTGTTACTGTTTCATGGTTAGGTTTATTTTGTTTTGCTTGATATTGAGAAAAATTCTGTTTTCATGTCCCTCCATTTGAGTAGACACTTGAAAGTTATTTCATTATGATATAATCATTGTAAATACAACAAGAAAATATTTTCGCCACTAAGCTATGGGAAATCACCATGTATGTGTTAAAGAGGAAACAAGTATCATTAGGATTCAGGGATGAAGATAAAAACATGACTAGAGATGGGAAGCAGATGGCTGGTGCAACCACCTGGGAAAAAGTACAACATGAGGAGGAAGGAGGAAATTACAGCAGTGCAAATGTATTCAAAAAGTTATGGAAGTTTCCAGATTCTTCTGAAGTCAATGAGACACTGATGAGGTTGCAGGAACCTCTCAGTTAATAATAAAATGAACTTACCAATTTTATTATTTTTAAAGTAGAGTTATTTAATATAGAAGAAAAAATAGCTGAAAAAATGACCTGAAGTCTTTTGAAGGCTAGTATCTTTATTTAACAAACTATCTATAGATAGTAGTATGAGTAATTCCAAGAAATTTAGATACCAACAAACAACAAAATAAATTGAAAACTCATTACAGAATGGAGTCCAGGACTCTTCAGAAAGGATAGTTAAAACTTATTTGTACTCTAATTCTTATTTTGATTTCCTCACCTATTGAAATAACTTTTCTTGGAGGCTTCTGTTCATTTGTTTGTTTGTTTTAATAATGAGGAACAACATTTTAACTACCTTCTCAGAACTACACACACAGTTTCAGGTAGATAATAACAAAGGCTAGTTTTAAAATGCAGATGCCATTTTTGAGGCTTTATTACAATGAGCCAAATTTACAAATATTGCAAGAGTGACCATTCTCATTGCTTCCCAGTATCAAAATAATTTATCATATTAATTTTTTTTCACAAAATAGAATAAATTGTCTTAGTCAGTAGAAATTACATAACACATAATGTACCTCATTGTAATTCTGAATAGGTAAACCAATTAAAACTTGAATTAAAATCTTATTGTAAACCTCTAGGTTTGACACAAACTATGTATGACAAATCTGTTGGGACATTTACTGACAAGATCCCTATATTCTTACATTAAGAGTTCCCCCTAGGCATATTATTTAGACATTTGGAAGAGGTCAAAGAAGAATAAGACCCAAAGGTTGGAGAATAAGGCCATGAAACTGTGTCATGTAGATTTGAAAAGGCCAGTGCACTCATGACTTGCTGTTGCTTTGGTTAACTGCATAAGACCAAACAAGGTTGGGCAGGTCTGAATTTCATCATTCATGCAATAGGGACTCATAGGCCTTGCTCCTCACTGAGGGGCCAAGCAGAGTTAATGCTTGTTAGGGGAAGAGTATCCTTATATTTAGAGGTGTAGCCACTGACAGTTGTTCACCAATACTTACTCATGTTCTAGTAAACAATTTCTAAAAACTCATAGCCATACAAGCAAGCAACCATAGTAAACTGAATGAGAAAAAAAAAAAGAGACGATATCAAAGAGGGAATGGGCTCGATGGGAAGCAAGACAAGAGAGACAGTGGGGCTGACAGAAGTAAATGAGGTGAAAAATGACAAAATATTTATGAGTATTTATTTATTTATGTAGATAGATAGATAGATAGATAGATAGATAGATAGATAGATAGATAGATAGATAGATATGAAATAATGAAAACTAATCTCAAGTGTAGGAAATATGAGCGATAGGATCATAATGTTCTGCTTATACCAAGGGTAAATATACTACTCAAGGCTCATTACCCCTCAAGAGTAGAAAGACTTAGCTTTCTGTGTGAATACAGGCATAAGAGTCCTTTTTTTTTTCTTTTGTCTTCAGAAATCAAGAATGGGAATGGAATGTGAAAAGCAATTAAATAGTGACTCAAAATTTCTCTAGATCCTAGGTCTCTACTAAAGAGACCATGAAACCCCACTTCACTGCTATCTTCTATTTATTTCCCTGGTGTTTTTTCTGCCCATGTTTCTTGTCCTCAGACAAAATGAAAGCTTATTCATAGAAAGGATATTTTGCACATTAGATGCCCAACAATACACGGATTGAAGAGATACACATCAGAGGGGAGGTAAAAACATGTATTAAAAAACCACAAATATTCATATTCCTCCTGAAAAGCATCTGTAGTTTGGGATTCAGAATGGTCATCTGGGCTTCATTTTTAGCCAAACTAAATTCAAAGAAGTATGGTTACAGAAAAAAAAAAATGGGCTTGTTTAATAGTTCATAAATATACAAAGGGGAACAATTTCAATGATACACTTTATGACATAATGGAGTTAAATGTAATTTGCCAAATAATTTGTGGAAAATAATTCTCTTTATAAACAAACATTAGAAGTCATTCCAAATTACATGAATTTTCTGGCTACGTTGTCAAAATAATTAAATTTCAAATGAAGCAGATGAGCTTTGATCTTTCTTCACCCAGAAGACCAGAAATCAATGCAAATTAGAGAAAATTTTAACTTCAAACTAAAACACTATTTCTATTCATCAGTGTGTTTTCCAAACAAAACACTTGACATCTTATCAATAAATGAAATAGAATGCAAATCTAAATACAGGGGCCTGAACAGATGGCCCACCAGTTAAGAGTACATATTGTTTTTGCACACCTGAATTTACTTCCCAGGATTCATATCAAGTGATACACAACATCCTATAACTTGATTCACAGGGGATCTGACATTCTCTTCTGGTCTCTGTGGATACTTCCACACATGCACACATACTCACACAAGACTCACATGATGTATATAAAGAGAGCAAGGAGAGGTATATGGCAGGGCTTGGAAGGAGAAAAGGGAAGGGAAAATGATGTAATTATAATCTTAAAAACTAAAAAGAGTAATTAAAAATAAAAAGGAGAAAATGAAAAAATACTAAAAATTTCATATACTGATACATTCACTCAAAAAATTTCTGACAAAAAGTATTATAAACAAGTAAATATTCCTTCAAAGAATTATTTTGATCTACTACATGATTACCTTTATAATAGATGTGTATCTTAAAGCAATGCATGATTGTTCACTGAATATAACATGTGCAATTTGTAACATTTTTAGAGTCCTAAAGCAAAAAACAAATTTAAAGGTATTTGAAATATTCAAAGCTGAAAAGTTCTTGTACAGTGTCTGATTGGTATTTAGGCTATATCTCATGAGAGTTTGTGACATTAAGAAAAGGGTAGAAAAATTATTTATACATTTTAATTTTTTTCAGAGATTGTTCCATACAGAGTGTTACAAATTCATTTCATCTTATCCTGCTTTAATGAAATAATTTTAAATGAGCCATAGTCAATTCTGTTTCCCAATAAACAAAACAGCTATTATAACCAATGAGAAGAAATTCTTTACTTTTTACATGTAGATAAATAAAATATAGAATTTAAAGCACAAACCAAATTACCCAACAAATATTGCAACAATGCCATCATCTTTCACATAATAAATACTATCATGTCATACCTTCATCTAAGTGTCAGTTTCTTGAAATACTCATGTGTCTTAATGAAGTTTATAATTTATTACAGAGAAAACTATGGAGGCAAGAACTAATACAGGTCATAGTATTTGGCATGAATCAAATTTAAAAACCTGTATGTATTTGCTCACTCAGGGATTTGGGATATAGCTAAGCTGTATAGATATTACTTAGCAAGCTCAAAGTTCAACACATTAAACATTAATTTTCTGAATCTGCATTTTTCTCAAGTCCTGAATAGATTTATTTACATGTAAGTAAAAGTGTAATGGATAATTTTGAGTGTGTACTAAAAATAACTTAATTAAGATGACAGAACAAATTATTTTTAATGAATTCTTGTAGCTAGAGTTTTCCGGCCTGGCCCACAGTCAGGACAAATCTCTGTCACTCACCAGTCCCACAGCCGCTCAGACCCAACCAAGTAAACACAGAGACTTATATTGCTTACAAACTGTATGGCCGTGCCAGGCTTCTAGCTATCTAGTTCTTACATCTTAAATTAATCCATTTTTATAAATCTATACCTTGCCAGGTGGCTCATAGCTTACCAGCGTCTTCACATGCTGCTTGTCATGGCGGCAGCTGGCAGTGACTTCCTTCTACCTTCCTGTTCTCTCAATTCTCCTCTCTCTTAGTCCTGCCTATACTTCCTGCCTGGCCACTGGCCAATCAGGGATTTATTTATTGACTAATCAGCAACACATTTGACATACAGACCATCCCACAGCAAATTCTCCTTGATACTTTGCAGTAAATAGTCACCAGCTTTTCAAAAACAAATTTTTGTAAGCCCACATAATATAAAATACATATTGGCAATGTGCAGCTCAAATTTTTGCTATAGCATAGTAATATATTGGAAGATGAGTAAAGCCATATTCTTTTGTCAACTTCACGGACTTATATGAAGCGAAAAACAAAGAGAAACTGGAGTTCATGAGTTTATGTCTTGCTGGGAGATTGGATTTTGCTTTAATAGCACCATGGAAGTCATCACAAGATAATTAAAGTGAGTCCCTAAGCTTGAATGCTGCCTTACTTTGTATAACATTTTCTAACAACTAGTGGCATTTGGATATGAAAAGGAAAAAAAAGAGATTTACAGTATGCATATAATTGAGAGGTACAATTACTGTCTATTAGTATTATAAAGAAGACTCAGAAAATGAACCACACAGGTCATTTCCATCAAAATGTCTGTGTACTGATAAAAAGATGTAAGGAAATGATCTGACAGTATCCATACCAGGATTGGAAGAAATCAAATACAAAGGATATCCTGCTGTACATTTTATCTTTTTAACTATCCTCGCCATTGGAATCTCATTTCCCTTTGGTTTCATGGAAACCACAAAAAAGGCACCTCTGTGCATCTCACAGTATTTCTTCATGAATTAATGATCACTTTTAATTAAGCCATGCTAATATTTGTAGTTGGCTTGTCCTGATCCCTTTACTATTTGAATCATCAATAATGGCACACCTTTATTAGCCAATATATTTAAATAAGTTTGTATTTTTCTTCAACCAATTTTTCATATTGGGTGCTTAAAGACATTGCTTCTACAAGCTCTCTGTCTTCATTTCCTCCATCCAAGCACCACACATGCACAAGCACACACACACACACACACACACACACACACACACACACATACTCACACAAACATGTTTTTTAAAACTAACCCCATGAATTCTATTCATCTCTCAGTTACTTTTCAAAAAAGCCAGAATAACCTATTTGTTTGAAAAATAAAATACATTGCAATATTTAAAAATTCATTCCCTAAATTTAGTATAGTCTAAACAAGTGCTCTAAAATTTTGAACCATCATTTCAAAAAACAGTAAATTTTCTTACCATGGATTTTACTATCCATTTCAATTTTACATCTTATCTCATTATTATGTAAATGATTTACATGGATTAGGGACAGAATTCAAGTTCAGTGTGGTATTATAGGAGAAGAATTTTATTAAGAAATGAAGGTACTTCTATGAGGAGATACCTTCACAATTAACCTTATGAGAAAATCTGAATTTTAAATATAAGTTAATTTTACAATGTACTAATTTCAACACTGATTTTCAAAAATCTTTTTGTTTTGACTTATTCTTCAGGACGATAATCTTGCAAACATTCCAAAAGAGAAAAATAACTAAGGGTTGGGCCAACTGTCATCATTTTAAAAGAAATTATTAGGTACATTGTAGTAAAGGCAGAGTAAGCACAGTATCTCAAAACATGAAGTGTTAAATGCAGTTAACATTCTCAATGAGTTTTCAGTGTCAAAAACAGAAAAATGAGGGGACTGGAGGTGTAAGCAAACTTTCTAATCAAAGAAAGTTGTTGCCTCCCAAACCTGACAATCTGTTTGATTCTCAGAACCCAAATACTAATGGGAAGATAGTAATGATTCCTCAAATCTGGCCTCTGACTGTTGACTTTTTACCCCCAACAGCCTGAATTTCATCTTTTATATGAGATAGCCAGTAGGAAGAAAGATACATTGTCAGTTACAGTCTTGATTTCTGCATTTTCTGTCTTATATTCAAGATGTCAAAAATACAAAGCAAAGAAAACACACTAGCAACTGTACATAGAAAATGTCAGTCTACTTTACTTTCACAGAAAACACTCTGCATTTTTCATGGGCAAACCTAAAAGCCAGGAAGGAAGGTACAGCATGACATATTTTAAGCCTTGAAAGTAAACATATCCTAAATAAGACTGTTAAGTCTAACAAAGCTATTTCACTAAATTAGTGGAGAATCAAAGACATTTCAAGATAAATATAATCTAAACCAATTCATGGACACCAAATTAACACTGCAAAATATATTTAAAAAATCCTAAGGAAAGGAGGGTAAAGAAGGTGATCTTAGTCCTGAGAACACAAGGACATTTATGAGAGGTGTTTTTGCATTATATGTGCAAAAAGTACCCAAAGAAGAATCTGTCATTTCCAAAACAGGAAACTAGCAATCTCCTATTACTAATAATAAGGAAAGAAATGAACAAATAATAGTCTAACCAAACATCTTATAATACCACAACCTAAGAAAACAGCAAACCTCTTTTAATAATAACAATAATCTGTATCACCTCTCCTATTAAAAACACAGAAGTGTTGCTTATTTTAAAAAAAATCCAAAAGTTTTGTTATCTACAAGAAATACCCCTCACTGACAAATACACTCACAGAATATGAGTAAAAGAAATAAAATCCTAATATCAATTAAACAAAGGCATATAACCATCTGATACAGCCATTCTGTGATCAAATAAAGCAAGCATTAAATAAAAATTAGTCAGAATAGGTAAAGAAGATGTAGAGAGCAATTCATCAATACAATTCCATAAATGTATGTGAGTTATTTTCAGGGCTCCCAAGCTCAAAAATTAAACACCACAGATATAAAATGTCAGAAAGGTCCCTATGCAATATTATTGAGTGATTTTAATATCAGATTCTTCCCTGTTGAGATGTCATCCAATCAAATTACCCACAAGGAAATTTTATAGTTAAACTCTGTTATGAACCAAACAGACTTATCATGTATCTGCAGAATATTTAATCAAAACAGATAGAAAACATAAATCTATACAATAGCTCTTAAAACCTTCTCTAAAGTATATCAGACTCTAAGTACTAATGCAATTTTTAAATTATGGTTAGTTTAAAAAAATGCAGAATAAATAATAATCTCTTAGACCATAAACTAAATGACTTTGAAATCCCCAAAACTATGCAATTGCTGAATTAAAAAATGCTCTTGAATCACTGAAAAAAAAGGGAAGAATTTTAAATTCCTATAATGAAATGAAAATGAAGATATAACTTACATGAATCTTTGAGACACAGGAAAGGCAGATATACAAGGATAATTTATAGCTATGAGGAAATCCTAACTGTGGAAGTGGGTATACCTCTGACTCTTTTGCTCACTCTTGAGACTCTTTTCTTCTATTGAGTTGCCTTGTCCAGCCTCCATATAAGGGCTTTTGCCTTATATTATTTCGTCTTCTTTTGTCTTCTTTGGCTGTCTTCTCTTGGAGGCCTTCTCTTTTCTGAAGAGGAAATGGAGTGGGAGAGAATCAAGGGGAGAGGAGAGGTGGTGGTGGCTGAAGAAAGCAGAGGGAGGGAAACTGTGGTCACAAAGTATTATACGAAAGAAGAATCTGTTTTCAATAAAAGGTCAGAGTGAAAATTTCAGATAAATGACAATATTACCTCTCAACCTCTTACAAAAGAAAAAGTATGCTAAACAAGAGAGCAGCAGATGGAAAGCAATAATGAAGACCATGGTAGAAATCCATTAATGGAGTCCAGAAGAATCACACATAGGACAAACGAAAGTTTTGATTCTTTGACAAAATAAGATCAACAAACCTTAATGAAGACTAACCACATAAAGGATAAAGATCTGCTATGAAGGGCTCTTATAAGCTGAAAGATGAAACCATACTTCTATCACTCCTGGGTATGGATCAGAAAGACTCAGTTACCAAGCTAGAGACACACTTTTATGTATTATGAATGTGTTCACATTCAACACTGGTTATAATAATCAAAACATGAAATCCTCCTAGATGTACAGTGGGTGAACAAAGAAAACATAGTTCATATTAATAAAAAACACTTTCCTTCCTAAAGCATTATGTAATTTGTTAGATAATGGATAAGCTGATGGTCACTATATTAAACAAAATAAACCTGACTTAGAAAGAATAATGTTTTCACCACATCCAGAACATAATATAAACACACACACACACACACACACACAGAGAGAGAGAGAGAGAGAGAGAGAGAGAGAGAGAGAGAGAGAGAGAGAGAGAAATGCACATACAATTTGAAGGAGGAAGAGGGATTATTGACTGGGAAGCAGACTGATACCTAATGGGAAAGTGGTTCACCAAAAAGGCAATATAGAGAAAGACAGCCAAAATTTTAGTTCTTTTTTATAAGTAGAAACTAGATTATCAAATAAATCTATGTAAGTTTAAATATATGCATGCATTAGTTACTTTACTGTTGCTGTAATAAACATGCCATAACCAAGGGTGACTTATGGAAGATCTTATTGTGACTTATAGTCTGAGAGGGTCAGAGTCCTTCCCATCAGAGAAGCAGGGTAGCAAGCTGAAGTATGGTAGCTGGAGTGGGAAGCTTAGAGTTCACATTCTCACCATAAATATCATTCAAAGAGAACAAATTGGAGGTTGGACAAGATGACAAAACCTGAAAGCCTACCCCCAATGAAATATTTCCTCTAAGGCAGCTTCAACACCTAACACTCTCCAAACAGCACTATCAACTAAGAGCCAAGTGTCAAATACCTGAGGTTTTGAAAGTATATCTCTTATTCAAACCACCACAATATATATTTTACAAGATATCATAAAGGACAAATGTGTGACAATAAAACAAGAATTGGGGAATGGGGATTTTTACAAATCAGGAAGTGCACTAGAGGAAAGGATAGGGAAGCGCAGTAAGAGTGAATGAGGGCAAACTACAGGTATTTATAAAGAGAAGTCTACTGTTTTATCTACTACCTGGACTTGGATAATAAAAACAGTACTCATTTTCTGTGTGGCTTTATTTCCTAATGTATACAATTTTTAAGCAACCAGCTATGCTAAGGAATTCAAACTGGTCATACCAATAATCCACTCTCCTGTGAAAAATCACATCAACCACCAAATATACAGAAGTCTTCATATGACTGTGGCCTGTACCCTATCACCTGAGGCTGACTTGAGCCACACTTGCCGTTCCCTTCTCAAAAGCTCCATTTCAGAGAAAAGTAGATGTTGTTTTACATCACTTACAGATAGATTATATAAGTACTGTTGTTTGAATCTTAGATGGTCTTAAAATAAAAAAAAAAAAAAACTGGGAGACAGATACTGGGGTGGAAACTGAAAGATCAGAGAAGGAGAGCAAGCCACAGACTATCTCACTTCGCCAGTTCCTCAGCCAATCCTGTTGCTACGAATCTTCAGACTGAAAGACTCTGAGTCCTCACCTGGAAGGATCTAATCTGAACTGCCATAGTTTCTATTTCCTCATGCCTTATATACATTTTTCTACCCTGCCATCACTTCCTGGGATTAAAGGTGTGTGCCACCACTCTCTGGCCTCTATGTCTAATCTAGCAGCTGGCTCTGTCCTCTGAAACTCAGGCAAGCTTTATTAGGGTACACAATATATCACCACAATGTATCATGAGAAAAATCAAACAGAGGTCATTTTTATATTGACTGGTTAGCAAAATTTTGATTGAGAATTTTAATTGTGGTAAAATTGTTGATGAATACAGAGGATAGCTCAAGGTCATTTGTATTTTTCTTTGATGCTTCCATGTACAAAGACAGGGCAAGCCTCACTTACACAGTCTACTTTTAAGTCAGATTTTTCCACACTTATGTCCTAGTGTCAAATATCCATGCATACCATATCGGTGTGCCTCAGTCAATGGCTCTGAAAAAAAGATGTGCACACTAAAGGACTATGACTTTTGGAAACAAGTGAGTTGTGATACATGGTTACTACCCATGCTTTCTTTCCCTCCTGCTTTATCACATGCATTTCCT